>NW_009918872.1:0-245 GCF_000696875.1 Nestor notabilis
TGGGAGCTTGGCGCAGCGTGGATGTGCAGCCTGCTTGGTGCTGCTCACATTGAGATCTGGCCGTGCTTGGGCTCATCCGGCTCTCCATGGTGCTCCATGAGCCACAGTCAGTGGGGGAGGGTGCCTTGCTTCTCCAGAGAGGGGGGCCAGGCATCCAGATCCTTGGTCCTCTCTTCTGAGCCAAAGGGATTCCCACTTCCCTCTGGGGCTCCTTCCCCAGGGGCTGGGGTATGGAGTGCCTTCCC
>NW_009918872.1:325-98562 GCF_000696875.1 Nestor notabilis
CCTGCACATCGCGATCGTGTGCGCTGGGCACAACGCGAGCCGGGATGTGGTCACCCTGGTGAAATCCATCCTCTTCCACAGGTAATGGGAAGGTTCTGTGCCAGAGGCCTGGCTTGGGGCTCACAGATGAGCTGCTGCAGGAGGGGCAGTGCTGTAGCAGGGGGGCTCTGTGGCCTCTCTCTACCCCATGTGCCACTGCTTAGAGAGCCAGAGGGGGATTTCTTTCACCCACATGGCTGGTTCTTCTCTATCTGCCCCCTCAGCTGATGTCTGTCCCCTGGCAGGGGTGGGAGGGATGGGGACCATGTCCTGTTCTGCAGTGTGCTGAGTGCTGCTGCGCTTTGCCCTTGGCAGGAAAAACCCTCTCCACTTTCACTTCATCACGGACTCAGTGGCTCACCGGCCAGACCCTCTTCCAGTCCTGGATGGTGCCTTCCGTCCATGTCAGCTTCTACAACGCCGATGACTTGAAGGCAGGCACTTATACCCTTTTTGCCTTCTATCAGCCTAGTACTCAGAGGGCCGAGGGGAGCAGGAGTGGGGTTTATTAGCTCTTTTCCTGATGGTCCCTTACTCACCTGCTCCTTTCTGGACTTGCTGCTGGTCCAGCTGAGAAGGGGGGCCCAGGGCTGCTGCTGGAGGGGTGGCTCTGTGGTGGGGCTGGGTTCCCCACTGAGCATTGAAGTGCTGGGGTTCAGGTGGAGGTTCTGGTGCCTGGAGGAAGAGCCAGGCCAGGGTGAGAGCAAAGGAGAAGGGGATGCGGTCCACAAGCACCTGAAGGCTGCCAGTGGTGCCACTAGAGATGCTCCAGGCTGGGCTGGCTCCACAGCTCTGTTTGTGCCCCTCTACTTGCCTCTAGGCAAGCATCCCACCTAGTCAGGGGAAGGGCATGGCTGTGCCCAGCCCTGAGGCCATGTCATCTTGCAGCCGGAGGTATCCTGGATCCCCAACAAACACTACTCTGGCATCTACGGGCTGATGAAGCTGACACTTACCAAGGCACTGCCCTCCAACCTCTCCAAGGTCATCGTCTTGGACACCGACATCACCTTTGCCACTGACATTGCTGAGCTCTGGGCTGTCTTTGGGAAGTTTTCTGGTGAGGACAGGACCCTGGGTGCTGGGCTCAGGGTGGCAGTACCCATCTGCCACAGCACCAGCGCGGTGGGTTTGCTTGGACCTTCTGAACCTACAGCAAGATAGCATCACATCCCTCTGTTTCCTCAGACAAGCAGGTGATTGGGCTGGTGGAGAACCAAAGCGACTGGTATTTGGGCAACCTGTGGAAAAACCACAAACCGTGGCCAGCCCTGGGACGTGGCTTCAACACGGGTGAGTGTGGGCTGCCGGGGTGGGATGGTGCGTCCAGCTGAGGCAGCACTTGGCATGAGGAGGCTGGGGAAGGCTGAGGTGAGGCAGGAGACTGTGCTGGGCATGAGGGGCATATCCCAGTGGCTGAAGGCGTGCAGGCTGCTGTGCTCCAGCTGTGCAGTGGCTGGGTGCTCCCTTGGTAACCCAGCACCCTCCTCCCTGGCACCCAGGGGTCATCCTGCTCCTGCTTGACCGCCTGCGTCGCCTGGGCTGGGAGCAGATGTGGCGGCTGACGGCGGAGCGGGAGCTCATGAGCATGCTCTCCACCTCGCTGGCCGATCAGGTAATGGTCCTTCTTCTGGGGGGGTCAGCCCTGCTGCGTTCCCACTGCTGGCACAGGGAGGCCATGCTGTCTTCTTCATCCCTTTCTCCCTCCTAGGACATCTTTAATGCGGTGATCAAGCAGGACCCGTCCCTGGTGTACCGGCTCCCCTGCTTCTGGAACGTGCAGCTCTCTGATCACACCCGCTCGGAGCAGTGCTACACCGAGCTCTCGGATCTCAAGGTATGTGGATTTCCTACTTTTGAGTCTGGGCAGGGTCTGAAGGACAGTGCAGGCACCGGGATGAGGTCCTGGGGTGCACTGGATGCTGCTGACTTCCCCTCCATGGGGTGACACCACTGCCCTCAGGTGATCCACTGGAACTCACCCAAGAAGCTGCGGGTGAAGAACAAGCACGTGGAGTTCTTCCGCAACCTCTACCTGACCTTCCTGGAGTACGATGGGAACCTGCTGCGCAGGGAGCTCTTCGGCTGCGCCAGTCTGCCCAGTGCACCCAGCGACCAGGTGAGGTGATGGCAGCTCTGCGTGAGATGGGCACAGACCCCATGTAGCCGCCCCAGCTCCCCGTGGGGCTCCAGCTCCCCCTCACCTTCATGGCATTGCAGCTGCAGCAGGCGCTGGAGGAGCTGGATGAGGACGACCCCTGCTATGATTTCCGGCAGCAGTACCTCACGCAGCACCGCGTCCACCTCTTCTTCCTGCAGTATGATTTCCTGGCCCTTCTCAACCCCACTGATGTCACCCTCGTGGCACAGCTCTCCATGGACAGGTACTTGCTGGTGGGAGGTTAGATCCCCAACTCCACTGCTCTGGGGAGGCTCAACAGGCTGGGAGCTTTCAGGGTTCACAAAACACGGGTTCAACACCCTAAGCTGGGAGCAGCAATTCCTGCCGCTTCTCCCTTGAGCTGCCTGGCATGCGTGTCACTGGCAGACACCCAGTTTGACCCAGGAGACACGGGGCAGGTCTCCTGCTCACGCAGTGCCCTCTGCTTCGCAGGTTACAGATGCTGGAGGCCATCTGCAAGCACTGGGCCGGCCCCATCAGCCTGGCGCTGTACATGTCGGACGCGGAGGCTCAGCAGTTCCTGCGCTATGCCCAGGCCTCGGAGGTGCTGAGCGCCCGCCGCAACGTCGCCTACCACATCGTCTACAAGGAGGGGCAGTTCTACCCCATCAACCTCCTGCGCAACGTGGCCTTGGCCAACACGCAGACGCCATACGTCTTCCTCACGGACATTGACTTCCTGCCTATGTATGGCCTCTACGAATAACTCAAAAAAACTCAGGTGAGGCTTTCTCGAGATGGTTCTTGCTCAGCTTGTGCTCCCCAGCCACCAGGAAACGCCCTGGGCAGCAGTTCTCAGCATGCAGAAACTGTTTCCTTTGTGTTCAACCTTGGGATCGTGCCCTTGCTTTCATCAGACACCAGTGGATGAGGAAGGAGCTGTAGCTGTGAGGGCTGCCTCGTTCCTCCTGCCTTACACTACAAAGTGTCCAAACCCATTAATACCCTTCTGGAGGGGCTAAGGAAAGGGGCTGTGGCCATGTTGTGCAGCCAGGGAGACCTCACACCCTTCCTACTACCACCGTAGGAACTCCATCCAGCAGCTGGAGCTGCCCCAGAGGAAGGCAGCTCTCATCGTGCCGGCGTTTGAGACCCTGCACTACCGCCTGACCTTCCCCAAATCCAAAGCAGAGCTGCTCTCCATGCTGGACATGGGCTCCCTCTACACCTTCAGGTAGGGACTGGAGCTGCCTTGCTGTCCAGCGGGGCTGTCACACCCAGAAGAAGCCACTTTTGTACCCTTGTGCCTGTGGGGCATCTGGTTCAGAGGATCCTCTGCTTGTCTCTCATTCCCATCTCTCCCCACAGGTACCACGTGTGGCCAAAAGGCCATGCCCCAACAGACTATGCCAAGTGGCGGACGGCCACCGTGCCGTACCGCGTGGCGTGGCAGCCGGACTTCGAGCCTTACGTTGTAGTGAGGCGAGACTGCCCCAGGTACGACCAGAGGTTCGTGGGCTTCGGCTGGAACAAGGTGTCGCACATCATGGAGCTGGATGCGCAGGTGGGTGATGCTGGGTGTTGAGGGGTGGCAGAGACGTGTTGGTACCACCAGCTCGATGCTGACCCGCTGCTGCTGCTCTGCCCACAGGAGTATGAGCTGCTGGTCCTGCCCAACGCCTTCATGATCCACATGCCCCATGCCCCCAGCTTCGACATCTCCAAGTTCCGCCTGAGCGCAGGGTACCGGGGCTGCCTCCAGACGCTGCGGGAGGAGTTCCACCAGGACCTGTCGCGGCGCTACGGGGCTGCTGCGCTCAAATACCTCACCGCCGAGAGGAGCCTGTGATGCCTGGGGACAGCGGACGTGGGGTGACAGCAGCACGCTGGAGATGGGAAGGTGCAGGGCCTCCCTCTGCCCTGGCCCACCACAGTCCAACCCGAGGAACTGAGCTGCTGCACAGCTTCATCAGCCCAGCAAAGGGGTGCCTGTAGATGAGATGGAAGATGCCAGCTGAGAACAGGCAGTGCCTGCAGGTCGTGCTGCTGCGGTGTGGCCAAGGGGTTTTTTAAGCAGCAGCAGGAACCTCCTCATGCCAGGGGCCAGGGGAACAATGGGTGTCCTCCCAAAAAAAATGTGGATTCTCAGCCTTCATTAGCCTGCCTCACCTTTGAGGCCTGGGAGCTTTACCTTACCCTGTGCTTCCTCTGATCTGTGGTTCCAGGTTCCAATCCTCTGCACACCCCTCTAGGGCTTTGACAAGGGGGAGACAAGGTTGTAGAGCATCATTTTGCATCCTTTGCAGAGCAGGCTCAGAGGTGAGGCGCTGGCACAGGGTGCTCCGAGAAGCTGTGGCTGCCCCATCCCTGGCAGTGTTCAAGGCCAGGTTGGACACAGGGGCTCGGAGCAACCTGCTCTAGTGGAAGGTGTCCCTGCCCGTGGCAGGGGGTTGGAATGGGATGAGCTTTAAGGTCCCTTCCAACCCAAACTATTCTAAGTCCTCCCAAATGCGTGGGAGATGGGGCCAGGGAGAACCAGGAGTTGCGGAGACCTGGTTCAAGCCCGGATCAAGGCTGGCTGGTTAACAGGGCAAAATAGTGTTACCCCCCATCTGTATGGATGCAAAGTCTCCAGTGGAGCTGGCCCAGCACTGGTGGTGGGGGAGTCACACAGAGCAAGACGAGCTCTCTGCTGTCCCCAGCAGTGGAAGCAGCCGTGCTGGTGAGTGGCCCCGTGCTGGGGCTGGCAGTGCGCCACAGCGCAGGGCCGTGGATGGGCCAGCTCACGTTGGAGACATCCATGGCAGGGTCAACCCTGCTCCTCCCCAGCTCTGGGCAGTGCAGACGTTGCCATTGACAATCAGGGATGTGGCTGACACTGGACACGACCGTGGCTGAGCACTGTGGCAATCCCCGTGCTGGGGGCACTGTTCCACTGCTGTCACACACTGGAGCACAGAGGATGCGTTGCTTTCCTCACGCTATTTAAATTATTTAATACTTTCCTCCTAAGAATTAACTGATTTGGGGTGTCCGGGGTTGGTTTTAATCATTTCTTCCTCCTGGATGATTCTGTTGGTGGCCCTGGAGGCTCTCCAGGCCCATTGCTGCTGCAGTCTCTGTTCTTCTCTCCTTAGCGTTGCTCTGGGCTGCAGGAGCCAGCTCTGTGCAGGGGTGAGGATTTCCGTCCACAGTGGGAGCCATACCAAGTGCGGGCTATGGGAAGGGCACGGGCGCCTCTTGCTTAGTCTCTCTTTTTAATTTAATTTTTAAATTAAAGCTTTTTTATTCTTTTTCATGTCCTTGTTAGAACTGCCTGGTTATTCGGTTCTAATGCTGGGAGCCTGCGTGTGTCCAGCAGGGGGAGGAGAGCAACGCAGGGGTATCCTGAACCTCAGCTGAGGAAAAGCATCCCTGGGTTTGCTCTGCCTGGTGTGGTTGAAGCCTTCTCTGTTTCTGGCTCACACCTCATGGCTGAGGCACATAGTCAGTTTAATCACATCCAAGTAGAAGAGATGTGGTTTCTTCTCCTGGTGGTGGTGTGGCTCATCCCCAAGACCATTATGCCAAGCAGGGATCTTCCCCTTCCCCACCAGTGTGGGGACAGGCACCCAGCTCCATCCACTAATTAGGCAGCAGGACCGGGGCTCACACACTGCAAGACTTGGGAATCAAAACTGGCTCTTACACCACACGAGCTGCCAGCCTCACATCTGCAGGGAGGAAGGACAAGGGTAGTGTGCCAGGAACAAGTTGTTGAGGCTTTATTTGGGAAAGGGCTGTGAAGACATTGCTCATCGCCATGATGCCGGGCGCAGCTCCACCCAAGCAGTCCCTAGGAGATAGCTTTTAACACAGCGGACGCTCACCAGAATGGCTTTGCTTCTGCACTGAGCAACAAGACAGGTTTAGATCAGTTTTGGATGGTAGCTCAGCCTGCTTGCTGCTTCGAGACGTGGTGGTGGATCAGCGCTGGGACGGAGCAGGCCTTTTCTGGGTGTTTGGCGGTTGATGGCTACAGAACCGCTGTCTGCAGGCGTTTTGGAAGGTGCACTGCTGTGCCTGCAGCAGGGCTGTGTGCCATCGTTGTCAGCTAATCCTTCCCAGCCTGGACAGTCCTGAGCCCAAAACGTGCCTACGAGGACGTAGGTACAAGGAGCAGACCCCGCTCAGTGTCGGTCTCCATGTGCCCTCTGCCGGGCAGCATCAGTGGGAGGCAAACACTGAGTCAGAGCCTGTGATGTTCGTCACCCAGCACAGCCCCTGCTAGAGCTAAAATGCATTTCTACTAACGCAGCACCCTTCTCCCTGCCCAGAGAGCAAGGCTGGAGCCAGAGGTGCCGCAGCCATTGCACAGAGCCACGCTCCGAAACGTCCTATGGGCACCATCCCATGTGCCACTGGCCCTGCTGTCCCCGCCTGGTACATAGAGCTGAGGAGACGAGAGGTTTGATTGTGATTTATTTAGTAAAATGTTAAAATAAATAAATACAAATCGATCAGATGCTCTGTACCCCCTCCCCCCTTCCAACTTTAATTTACTAAAATCTAAACACATCTGTACCAAAACTGAAACCACAAGGGACTCAAAGGCAGCAAAGAGCCTGCAGAGCACTATGAGCATCAGGCTAAAATAAATAGAGATATTTAGAACCCCCAAACCAGCTCATGAATCGGTGTTCTCATGGTGTGAGTCTGTGACAGCACCGCAGTACCAGTCAGACAGGGCATTTTACACCAGGGCCTGCAAGCACAGAGGTTGGCAGAGCCATGGAACCCAGCAGGGAGAAGCTGCCACTGTCCCCTCACAGTGGGGCTGCTGGGGCTGGGGGCTCCTCAACTGAAGCACCCAGAGAGGTCGGGCAGGCTGGGGAGGGACCAGGGCTCAGATACAATGCTCTTCAGCAGCAGCTCCTGGTCCCACCCTGAGCCAGGATTCCCACTTTACAGCTCGGTTTTGGGGTGTGGAGAGACAGGATGAAGCACATGGGGTGGTGATGGTATCAACGAGTCTACTGAGATGGTGCCACTAAGAGGTGAAGCAGTGTTTGAGGCCTGAGTGTTTTCTCTATACAAGGAGAGCTGCTGTCACAACCCTCAGCTGAGGACAGAGAGGGCAGTTGTAGGTTAGAGCCAGTCAGCCCCCAAAACACAACACACTGCATGGGGAGCTGCACCAGACCTACCAGTGCACCACGCCTCTGCACCACTGCTGTTGATGCAGCATTGTTGTTCCCTTCCTCCGCAGGAGCCTCAATAGCAGTGTCATCCCCCCCAGACCCCAATTACCTTGCTTTATCCTTTAATGGAGTTTGCAACCTGTGCTTTGCTTCTGTGGGACTGTGAGAGGTGGCCAGGACACCTCTGCCAGAGTTGGAGGGTGCCTGCGGGACCCTGCAGCTCTAACTGGTGTGAAGCAGCTCCTGGGACATGCTGCCTGTTGGCTCCGGTTGTGTGGGGCTGCAGGGGCTTATGTGGTACAAACTCTTTAAGGAGGGTCTTGGCTGCTCGGCACACTTGGCATCGGGAAGGACTCGCAGACAACGTACCTGCTGTAAGGGAGCTGCTGGGTCAGACACTACTCCTGGCTCTAGAGTCGATCACTGTTCTGATGCCAGGGATGGAGAAATGCATGAGACTGTGGTTAGCAATTATACATCAGCCCAGGGCAAGCAGGAACACGCAGCCTCGTGCTGCACCCAGCACAGAGCACGGCTGTGCCTCTGCTTTGTGTCTGCTCCCACTACCTGCAGCCCATGAGCAGCTCTTGCAGTGTCGCAACTGCCAGTACCTGCTCTATGGAGGGGAATGGAGGCACAGAAGGATTTCTGTCTTTGTTAAATAAGCACCTTCCCCCTCAGCTTTGGCATGTCCCACCTGAGAGGCCAAGATCTGGACAAGGAGCAAGGGGAGCCCCTGCTCATGCTTGTTCTATGCACAGCAACTTCCTTAGTGCCAGGGATCCCAAATCCAGGCTGGCCACTGAACACAGCCCTGCGCCAGTGCTGGATCTGCCTAAGCCACAGCCTCAGGCACCCCAAGGCCTCACTAAGAAAAGGCCTTTCTGAAAGCACAGAAGCAACAATCTCAGTTTCTTTCTTTTCCAACAACATGGCTAGAAGGCGGCAGGCGACCAAAGGGGCAGGGATGGGTCAAAGTCTGCATTGGCCAGTGTAAATTTAGGGAAAAGAAAAAAGATGTGAATTCCCCAGACTGAAAACTCTCCTGGGCATCAGCAGATCAATACAGCTCCCTGCTCACTGCTGCTGCTGCCTTTCCCTGCCACCTCTCCAGCCAGGACAGAGCAAGCCAAGCTTACAAGGCCTTTGAATGCTCCAGGCACTCCTGATAGTAAACATGCCCTTAAGTACTTTTTCCTTCCTAGACAAGGAATTGGGCTGTTTGTCTGAAGCACTTGACAAGAACAGACACCAAGCTTACTCCCTGGTTACACATGAGAGATGGGACAGGCATTCTCCCAGGAGGGCTGCAGGCCCTCAGCTCCTCAAGGGCTACGTTAAACTTACCACATGCCCATGTCTGGCTGCACTGTGAGGTGCCCCCCTGCATGTGTCCCTAACGAAACCAGATCCTATGTAAACAGGGAGGCATCGCTGCATGGAGCAGGTTTGGGACAGAACTGCCAGATGTGACAGCCCAGAGGGCAGAAATCTCCATGGACAGATACTCCATGGGATGGCCAAGGAGTACCCGAGCCACACATCCTGCCCAGTATCACCTCCTCCTCTCACCCGGACCCAGGACCTCTGGAACTGACACTGGTTTCAACCAGGCTGATGATGGCACTTGAACCAGAGAGGCGCAGTCACGCTGGTGAGTGGAACCTTAGGCAAGTCTGGGGAGTATTTCCAGCCAAGACCATTGTTAATGTGGTCCAGATCCGAGCAGGCCCCAAGATCTGCCCAATCTGCCTTATCCCACGCTGCAGTATAGAAAACCAGTCAGGATGGGATGACTCGGCAGCAGGAGCAGAGTGAGGGATGACTTGGTGCCCACTCCTTCACCGAGCAGCTCTTTTCCCCCACCACACTTGGTGCTTTAGGAATACAAACCAACCCCAGACAGAAATTCAGGTGGGACAGAGACCTTCTTGTTCTAGTCTTCCCACTGCGCTTCCAAGCCCTGTAACTGCAGGAATACCCGTCTCCTCACAACGGAGCCCTGTTTCACTCCTGGATTTTTCCTACCCTCACTTCCCCTCCTCTCATCTCTCTCCATTTCTTCTCTGTGCTCTGCTTTACCCCATGTAATCTTTGTGTCCTTTGATCCTCCTGCCTCCTTCCTTCCTTTCCCCTGTCTCCAGACCTGTTCCCTTTCTCGCTGCTCTTGCTTCTTAGGCTTGTCCTTTATCCCTGCATCACCCACCTCTGGCCTGGGGAGAGGAAAAGCCCTGTCCTGCCTGTTCTCATTGATACACCAGGGCCTGGCACAGCACCGATGCTCTCAATGAGCCTCTTTATCACTCAGTAGTTCAGTAATACTGACAGGGGATACACACAGACCCTCACACAGGTAAGGTCTTGGTTTTCTGAGACAAGCCCACATCTTAAATGAACCTCCAGGAGAGGTGTTTGTCTTTTCATGGCTCTGTAATTACCAAGCTTACCAGTGCATGGTATAAATAATTCTCTTTATTGGCAAGTTTCAACTATGTGCTCAGCCTATACAAGACACAATGATGCAGAAAGTTCTTGTCCCAGATAAAAGAGAAACATGGAGGGAAATGTGAGCTAAAGGTAAAGGATAGAGTCATATTTTTCAAGTATTACATTCCATTCTGTAGGTGTTACAAACAGGACTGAGGCTTAAAGGAGGATCTGAGTAAGACGGCAATAACCTGGAGACAAGATGTCTGCAGCTCTGGTGTTCTCCTGATCCCACCTGGGTTTTGGGGCATTCCCTGGCCCGGGTCTGACCATTGACAACAAGGATCCAACAGTGTGTCACTGTGAGGCCCTCAGAGACCAGAACCCTGTTGGCAGGGTTCTCTGGAGACCTTTTGCCTTCTGAATGCCATAAACTACAGGATCCACAGAGCACTTGGGAATGGCCTTTACTGAGGTAGTTTGTTGGCCAGGCAAGCCTAAGTGCCAAATGAATTAGCTGCACGACAGAACATCCTCCTCTTTCTCCAGGTTCCTGACTCTTGTACATACTCTCTGCAGTAACCCAGCAAGGCTGAACTTCCAAATCCCAAAGGGAGCACAAACAGAGGTAAAGAAGGGTCAAAACAGTTCTGAAAAGACACAACAGATTCTGCCCAAAGGGGCATGGTCCACAAGGAAGTGTAATACCAGTGTTTCAGTGGTTATCTGAGCAGCTCGCTGAGGGAGGCCCCAGTAAAAGAGTGACTTTTGGTTTGACATCTCAATATGGTACCTTAAAAACATGTGTCATTAAAAAACACGCATTCACCATTTGCTTCAGAAGCAAAGAGGGCAGGGTGCAACCCAGCTGGGGGAAATGAGAAAGAGAAACATGTGCACTGCAAATTCACCACTATTTTCTACTGGATCCATGTGGGAAGGGAATTCCAGAGCTTACTCCCTATATTGTGGTGGGCTGCCACAGCTTGGTGGGGCTAAGAGGGAGGTTTCACTCTGGGTCCTCCTGGTCATGCTGCTTTTCAGGGCTGTCTCTGCAATGGTACAGGGAAGATGATTTGAAGCCAAGGATGTCAGAATTGGGGTTCATGTTTCTAGACAGCTGGAATACAGATTTGCTTTCTTAAACCTGGTCAGCTAGGAAGGGTAATATACAATACTGTGCTTCCTACCACCAGCAAAACCAACAGATCTGCCCATAAATTACCACCTCTTTAGTTTCTAAGTTAGCAGCTTTTTATTCATATCCCCACTGACACAAACTTGCTTGCAACAAAGAACAAAGTCCTTGTTCTGCTCACACAAACCATTAGCTCATCCTACTAACGGGGTAACTCTTGGCTAATGATGTCCTCACAGAATCAGCCGACCTGCTCACCCTACCTGCCAATCATCCCTAGAAGCATTGCCTCTGCTGTGCTTTGTACAGCACTAAAACCACTGCTGGCTCCAGATGAAGGTCATGAGCTTACTAATGATAACACTAATTCTTTTAGCCAGGTCCTATGCTCACTTTCCCACTCTGACCACAACACACCTTTCCAGCTGGTTAAAGAAGAGGTTTGCAAGGAGAAGGGAAGAACTACTTCTGCAATCCTTGCTCTATTTCTGAGCAAAGCAGGGTGACTTCTTAAAGCCCTCAGCACTGGGCTGAGAGCCAGGACCGGCTCCAATATGAGCTTCCTCTGTGGTCTCATCCCCTCCTTTATAACAGAGATTTAAAAGCTACTTATTTCCCACCAATGACAGGCAATGACATAAGAATTAGTTAATATCTTGATGGTGACTTGGAAATGCAAAACACCAGAAGTTTTAGTCCAAACTCACTCTATGTCAGATATTGCAGGAGAAAGAAAACAAACCAATCCAAACCCAAGAGACAAGCTTGAGCTTTAAGCTGTCAAAGAGTTTAGATTTCTTCCTTAATTGGAACCTCTTAGAGATGCCAGAAAACCCCCATTTTCTTCTGTATTTAGCAAATGCCAATTCCCTGACCACCCCATTGCTGCTAATTGGGCAGAGATAACCCCAAATTACTCCTCTCTATGTGGCACATCATTGTCAGTGGCAATGCTGGGAATGCTCCTTGCCTATTGACTGATACAGCTGCAGAGCCAGGAGGGAAAGCATCCAAACAGTCAGAGAGAGACGAAAGTAGCTAGCAGCATCAAAAAGTCTAAGTTAAAATCATTTCTCTGCCTGGTAATGATTAACTAAAGGCAACCTTTAACAGTCTTGGAACACAAATGCTGTAACAAAAGGGACATAAAAGTCTATACTTATCTACTCTGATGCTGGAGACAAGCAGATGCCTCAGAAAAGCAGTAATACCTGTTTCAACATCTCCTGGCTGGTTAACTGCACTCACATTTACATATGAATTTTGCTTCTATCCTCTCCTGAACTGGCAAATAAAACAGGACTTTCAAGTCTTCAGGCATAGCTGCTACCCGCAAATAGTGCAAGTGCTTCCAAGTGAGCTCAGAAGGCAACACCTGAAATAAGAACATGAGAACCATGAAGACTCAGTGCACCTATCCCTAGAGATTGTCTTTGACCAGGAACATACTCGATGCTTCAGAAGATGATGTTAAGAGTTACCCAAGTAACTATAGAGAACAACCTGGCCAAACAGGCAGTTTCTCCTGAGTATCTGGCCATTAATTGCTGGCTGTCTAAAGAAAGAGGTCTCACATTCAATTTGTTTTTTCTCTTCATGCCTTGAAATGATCAGCCCTTTGTTTCAATGCTATGGATTGCTGGCCCAGTGCTGCCCTATGGTAATGCCCCCCAATGGCGAGTTGATGCAAGGCCATTTTCAGTTTGATCAATTTTGACATCGTCTGTCTGTCTCCCTGCCACTCGAGCTAACTTTGCCTTCCAGCTCTGTCAGCTCCAGAACAGAACTCAGACATCAAAAGACAGAGTCAAGGTTATCACAGGCTCAGCTGAGAAGTGCTCGTAAGAGTCACTTTCCCAACTACAGACAAATGTGAGAACTCGGGATATCAGTTCTGAGCTCAGAGCTGAAAATAGCACACACTCCTACAGGAGGAATAACAGTCCTTAAGGAGCAGAAGGGCATCCTAAAGGAGAGTGAAGAAAACAGCTCCAAGAATCCCACAGAAGCACACTTGGCTGCGGCAGCAAAGAGACTCTCTCAGGCTCTGTAGTATCTGGAGTATTCACTCCTTCTTGCTCAGAAATGCATCCTTGAAATCCAAAGCTCTTCTATCTTCCACTAGGAACAGCCCTGCCTCGCCACCCAGCGCATGCTCTCAAGGGCACTACATCAGGGACTCACGTTGTGTCTGTAGTGGCTCAACTCTGCTCCTACTGGAAGTAAAGGGAGTTTTCCCAGTCCTTCCAATGGAAACAGCGTTTGCCCAAGTGTTTAAATGCAGTAGTGAAACGAGGCAGCTCTGGGACACAACCCTAAGCGACCAGCACCTGCACTCTAAACTGAGACAGAGCCCACAATAACAGGGAGCACAAGGCAAGCTCTGCTATCCAGAGTGAAAAGATGGTATGTAAGAAATGATCTTAAACAACAGGATGTGACAGAAGTTGAGTTCAGTCCAACCAACTCACTGTCTTTCATTCTCAAGCTCTGATCAGTCCATATCACAGAACTATAAAAGCCTTACCCAAGCACACTGCCAAATGTTTTTCTCTGGGTTACAAACACAGGAAAGAATGGGGGAGATATGGCAACAGCAGAGACAAGCCTGGCAGATCCTCCAGGTGGGGCGAGATCCAGCACTGCAGGATCGGATCCTCTTTAGAGTTTAGCCAGTGGCACATATGGTATAAGCTATGGAAACTGTCCCATTGGATTTTAAAACACAAACACAGCAGAATGTCATCATAAAGAAGCAAAGTCTGTGTTAAAAAATTCTAAGGACACAACATTTTCTCCAGTTCTGACACCTTTTTAATAGAAATCACTTGTTTAGGAAACAAATAGCACTTTTTGTAGTTTTTTTTTTTTTACAATGTTTCTTACCTTGATCTTATTTGAAGTAACACTAGGAAGACCTCAATAGCTTTTATTTTCCTTTTTAATTTAAAAAAGTTGTTTGTTTTTTTTTTTCCCCCAGATACAAAGATTTTGCCCTTGCATAAAAAAACAGTGCCCAAAACGATGACACAAGGACTCACAAAGACTCACTGTATCTCACTGACACTATTACTTCTAATCTATACCATGCAAGGTCCCATCTACCTCTTTAATTAGACTGTCAGCCTGAAAAACAGCTTTTCTATTCCTTATTTAGTTCTTGTTACCAAAAGAAGAGAAAGGAAGTGAAAGAAAAGGACATTTCTCTGTTCAGTTCACACATCTGGGTCATGTGCTACTTTGTTCAGGATACCTTTGTTGTTTATAAATATAGAAAAGGGTTGGAATCTCATTTTCAAGTAATCGATGCACATTTTCTCTTGGGACACCTCCGTCCAATGCTCCAAGCTGACCCTGGATTCTGTCCCTCTTGTTTTCCCATTCCCAACATAGGCTTTCTGGATGAGTGTGAGGACCCAAACCGATTCTGCAAAGCGTGTCTTGTTGTTTAATGTGATGAAATAGGATTAACCCAAAGCTGTTGGGACAGTAGATCCTCAGCCTGTACATGTGCTGGTTACTCAGTGAAAAGTCCATCTCCTTTCCTTTTGTATATCTCCTGTCTAAACAATAGTAAATACTGCTTATTTGATAGACTTGTCCCTTCTGGGCACTGGGATTTGATAATTTATATTTCTGGTTTTTTTTGGTTTAATAGTACTGAGAGTTTAGAAACAGGAAAAGCCCACAGGCTCTTTGGATTTGTTTTTGTTTTCCCCTAGCTAAACAAACTGTTCTGCAAATAAGGATTTGAAACCTGCTCTCCTCCCTCATCCCTGCTCCTCACCCCGAACAAAAATAAAACAAACCTATAGTGGCTGTGGAGGCTGCTGCAGGCACACACTGGTGTAAAATATAGAGAGAGTAAATATATTATTTCACTTGGCATGGTGCTGGCAAAGAACCCCCAGCTGGCACTATTCATGTAACATGATCCAAACTTTGCATGTACACACAGAATAAGAAGGATCAATTGGCAAACTCCGGTGCCGCCTGGCACAAGCATCTTCACGCTCTCTCTGGAACCAAAGAACTAAAGAATTCTGCACTTTCCAGAAGAAATCCAGTTTTGCTTTACTAGAGTTTTCATTATTTTGCTCTTCCTCCTCGCCGCCACCTCCCTTGGCTCCTTCTTAACTTCACTGTGTTATTTAGTCTCATCGCCCTTGTTACAGTTCACCATGCAGCTCTGGGAAGGGGAGGGGGCTAAGGTGGAGGTGGCAGCATTAGTATTGTTAGTGGAGTCCATGCCGTTGGAGATGGCTACTGAATTGACCTCAGAGTTTATGGGTTTTGAAAGGTCGATGCCTTGGATGAGGCGGATCAGCTGTTTTACCTTCTCCAAGGAGCTGTGCATCTCCTTTTGTTTTGCAAGGATGGTATTCTTCATTTCCATGCATTTCTGCAGTGAGACAGAAAAGCAGTAATAAGTTCCAGCTTATGAACAAAAGAAGGCAAAAGAAGGAATATGAGATTCAAAGACCTAAACTTAAGTACAGAGAAACAGCTGCAGCTACAATTCCACTCTCTCAGCCCAGAAGAAAAAGAATCTTAGGGCTGTGTTCAGAAGAGAATTGATATTTGCAGGCTACTGTCACCTAGTATGGCCCCCTTTCATCCCAAGGTGTTCTGCAAATGAACACAGACAGCTCCATCCTTTTGTGTTCCTTCTGAAGGGAAACTTCCAAATACATGTTCTTCTTATTTTTTTTCTATTAGTATTACATTGGTGGGATTTCTTTAGCTCAGATCTGCAAACTCAGGCATCCTACTGCAGCTGACTGCTGACAGCATGTGTGCATGCTGCTAATGGATACAGCCTTTGCTTTCACATGCATTTTAGCAGGAACATCACTTCCTCCTCTCAATAAATAAAGGGGCACTTGAAAAGAAAAGACAAGCCCTTCCTCACTTGAAAACCTTATTTTGTGGCCCCTTCTTTCTCTTAGAAAGGATAGTAACCTAGCTAGCTCATCAGTGATGAGTCAGGGTAAGGTAACTTTTAAAAAAGCCCACAAATGATGTTTCAAGGCTGAAAAACTGCTTATATCTTAATTTTAAACTCTCAGAAAGGAGAAGATGGTAGCTATGTTTGTAACATTCAGGTTCTTACATAAAGATGGCAACCTTCCTGCATTTTTTAAACCTCTTCATGCTGATCTCCAGACCCTGTTGTTTTCAGCTTTACTATTTTCACCCACAGCTCATGGTGTCATAAAAACACCACAAAATTTAGAACTAATGTGTCTTTTTTTGGACAGTTCCAGTGAAAATATAAACAATGACTTGATCATAGAAAATAAACCACTCTCCTTATCTACTGTCAATCCCTCATGTTAAGGGCTTGCATCTGCCTGGGTACACCACTGAGAAATAGTGTTGGTGCTCTCAGGTTATGTTCAGCCACTGCTAACCAGAAGATGACAATCTCCAGAACTTCTACCCAGCACTTCTCACCACTTTTTTGCTCACAGTAATTTTATTTGTATCTTCAGCATTTATAATGGGTATATAAACATGGGACACTTACTTTTGTTCTAATAGGTAAAGACAGGCAGACCAGCAAGTGCATTTGTATTTTAAAAGTCTGTATTTATGTATCCAGCCTTAGAGATGCTGCCACATGAGAGACTGAAATGAATGGCTCCAACTTTCCACTGGCAACTCAAGAGGCTGCTTTGCATATTAAGGTGAGAAGAGAGAGCGATTTAAGATGTATACTTCAACTACTGTGATAAACTAAGGTGGAAACTACAACTTCTGGTTCAAAGATGACATTATCTAATTAATATCATGCAGAGGCATGCACAGTGTCCAGCTGCTGACTGCCAAGGCAACATGTCAAGAGCCTGAGAGTCAGTCATGAGGAAATGGTCACTTCTGTATTAGCAAGGTCTGGAAAGCATACACCAAGACTGTAAATCTTATTACACACAGAGGCCCAACCATTCGTATTGAAGTAAGCCACTGGAGAATTTGACTTAATTTACTGCCCACGCATCATAGTGCTCTGGGTCACGTTTGTCACCTGCTGCTATTATAGGTCACTGTATCTACAATGTATGGTCAGCGTGGATCAAGTATAAGTGACTCAATGTAAGTGTATGTGCCTGTATTTCATTCCCGCTCCTGGAAGTCCTAAAAAGCAAAGGAAAGTGCTCACTCAATTCTCAGTAAATCCAGTGGAAGACAGGTTTAGTACATGGAGTCACTCCACAGTTTTCCCTCTGCATTCTGGCACCAGAACTCAGGTGCAGAATTATTTGGAAGGGCAGTACTCACCGTTATAGAATTGCTGAGCTGTTTGACCTTCTGCTCTAGTTGTTCTCTTTCCTGTTTTAAATCTGAACTCCATTTAAGTAGTTTCTGTTTTTCCTCTTCTTTTGCTGCAAAATGGGGTATAAATCAGAGTATTTAAAATGTTCCTGTTACAACAGTGGGTAGAGGGTCTAAACTGCTTCAGGTAAAGAGGGTAATTGTGCTTAAAGTCAATTCAACAACTTGTGCACGACTTGAATCACCCCCAAAATTTCACCTCATACAGAAACATCATCTGTTAAGAAGGCTTAACAAATATTTAGACTGCTATTTTCACTTTACTAGTGATTAAGGTTCTTTCCCTTTAGTTTCCTTTTGTAAAGAAAGCACCATTCTATCCCATTCCTGAAATAACATCTTCCATTATTAAAAGTGAAACAAAAGTGTTGTTCTCCATTTTCCTACCTGCTTTATATGCAATATATGAATGAACAATTGCTAAAGTTCCTGGCCATGGGATTGCTTCTTCCTTCTTTAGCATCTGAAAGAAAAGTATTTAGAGATTTAGCGGGTACCTCTAAGAAAGCAAAAAGGAGAAAGATGCAAAGACTGAGGATTTTCTTTTATGGCTGTCATTAGCCTCAGCCCTGTTGACATGAAGCTTCACAGACCTGTTTTGAGATTTAACAGAGGGAATTATTCACAACTGTATTGTGGCTCCCACAAAGCAGGCCTGGTTCTTACAAACGTCAGCGTTTTCTCAAATTCCCTCCATAGCCATGGATAAAGTCTGCTAATGAAACTGAACAACTTAAAAGAGGGATGAAAAGATAACGTATCTGAACTCAAACTTGCCAGGAGACATAAACATTATTTCATGGTTCAGACAAATTGCTTATCTTAGGTGTTCTGGGAGAAAAGTTTTCATGGCACAGAACAGCCTCCACACCATACATTCAAACATCACACTTACTGGCTAGTAAAGCACGAAACCTTCCTATCTTTCCCTTCTTATCAGAATCATCTTAATAGAGTTGTCAAACCCTCTTTGTAAGGGTAAGCACCATCCTAACAAACTTAATTTTGAGAGGAAGGACACGTATTTTTAATGAATGAATCAGAAGATAGAGGACATGGTCACTTTACAGTGAAATTACTAGATTTCCCCCACTAATTTTGTGGGAACCTATCACAGAAATATGAAGAGGAGGGATAAGGTGAAAGCAGGCAAGAGCAGGAGTGGCAACACTCCCTCCTCTCTTGTAACTACTGACCAAGACACTTCAGTTTTGCATTTTCATGCTGCTGACCAGCAGGTCAGGCTGTTTTCTTACACTACCATCTGGCTAACTGAAGGTCACGTGGGTGACGAAGCAATATGCTCTATTAGACAGAACACAATAGCTTCAGGCTTCTGATTATCAGCAACCCTTTGCAACTTCTGCAGCTCCACTTAAGGGTTTACGTCTTTGTCTTGCAATCTCAATGCAATTATAAACAGAATATTCAAATATAATCTGTTCACTTCAACTGTGTACTTTCAGCAAGGGAGCTGGAAGGAAGAACCACCAAACTGTTCACATATCCTCATTATACTGACGCTGGATGATATTATCAAAGACATCACTGAAGACAACCTCTCTGATGTTTGATTTATATAAGCAAATAGGGGCTTACATTTGCTCTATCTACTGAGGTAGCATAGTACAAATGTTTTATTTATTTGTCCAGAAGAATATACTAATAACTTTTGAAGAAACAACAAGCTTCAGATGAACAGCAACAATTCTATGGGCCATAGAGGACCTTCCCCAAAAGTCTGCATGCTTTAGGCCAGAAAAAACACATGGGTAACATATAAAGACCCCAAATTTGGGAGCAAGACCAAAGAGTTTTGCATTTGCATGCATTCCAAGAGAGGTAATTTGATGAAATTCACACAAGCCTTATTACAGATCAAATTGATCTGCTCAGTGTCAGGCTGTCCTGATCTAAGCAAGCCAAGTGATCTCCTTATTTTTTTTAACACCCCAAAATCTTTAGAGTGCATTGTATCTAACTCTCCCTTTGTCTGTCAAACAATACCTGGTCTTGACATTTGGGACAGATCCACATGCCCTTGGGAATGGTTTTCAGAGGTGGGTCCAGGCAGTCCAGGTGATAAACACGTGAACATGTGTCACACATCAGCAACTGCCCGCTTTTTCTGCAAACACTACAGAAATCCTCATGGATATCACCCTGTGAAATTGAGGGGAAGGGGTGTGGGGAGAGAAACAGACAGAAAGCAAAAAGTGAACTTTCACCTTTGACATCTACAACCCAGCTGAATGCAAAGTTTACAGCACAAACTATTTCTAAGGGGATTCCAAATGGTCAAGCCCTTTTTAGGCTGTGAAACATGAAAACAAGGCAGGATGTCAGAAACACTAACATCTGTGCTCCCAAACACTCCCTCTGTCCTCCCAAGGCAAAATGTTACAGCAAACACTTATTACTACAGCTTCCCTTAACAGCTGCTACCCTGTAGCTTTTCTTCTTTAAGATTCCCTCCTTACCCTGCCTTTTTTCTTTGCCTAAAGTGATGAGCTACCCACTTCCTTAACCCTTCTGGATGTAAGCCCAACTCCACTTCAGGAATGCTGATGAGGCTGTCTCTCGCCAGTAATACTATGTAAGAAACCCCGAGTGACTTAGAAGAACACTGTCAAATATTTAGGTCACCTTTAAAAAACTGGAAGGAAAAGGTGTTGTGCTTGTAAATGAAAAAGAGCAGCATGAATTATGCTCTGAGACAATTCTTTTTACTTCACTTGGGTTACCTCAAGTTGCACCAAAAAAGCTGTGACTCAAAATTTTCTCATAAACCACTATAGAGTGGTTTATTTCACCACTAACAGAGGCTGAGAGCCATGATGAAGGAATACCAAGAGAGATTTTCTAAAGGGGTTTTTAAATGGAAGAATTGAAAACATTACTGGCAGTGTCTCTTAAAAAAAGAATAGATTTTGTTACTACCACATCACCATCGGAGAGAATTTTCTTATACAGCCATTAACTTTCCAGAAAGGCAAGTCTGTTTTTTGACACTTTTTCTTCTCTCTCTCTCTCTCTCCTCCTATTACTCCCACCTCATGTTTGGAGCAGTGGTGGTGTTTCTGTTTGCTTTTTGGATATTGGAACACAGAGGCATGAAAGAAAGAGCTCAGCATGCACAGAGGAGGAGAGGGGCACCTCAGCCCTCCCCTCACACTGCCCGTGGGCTGTCCTGGCAATATTCGAGGCTCCACCTGGTCACTGACTTTGGTTAAGTTTCATACAGACACCAGATCTGCAAGACTGTGATCTTAAGATGAGTGTTTAAGTCAAATTGTGTATACACAGAATCACAGAATGGTTTAGGTTTGAAGGGACCTCAAAGCTCATCCAGTTCCAACCCCCTGCCATGAGCCCCTTCCACTAGAACAGGTTGCTCCAAGCCCCATCCAACCTGGCCTTGAACACTGCCAGGCATGGAGCAGCCACAACTTCTATACTCCCCCTGTATGAATTATCAACGTGTGCAAGGTTTCATTTTGCCCTGTACAGTCTTTCCACATATGCGAATAAGTTTTATCAATTTGGAGGGATAGCAGATTTGGCTGTGTGCTTACATATTAAGATGCCAGGCAAGAAAAATGACACTAATCTCTGCTATGGATAAAATATTAAACATATTAGAAGAATGACACATAAGCAATCTGCTCAGGTTTCTACTTCCCAGCTCTATTGCTGATGAGGCCTTTCTTCAAAGGGAAGGCTATTCTTCTCTTAATTCCCAAGGTTAGCACTGATGTCATGTTTTGTAAAGGATTAATCTTCAGTGAATTTTCAGTGCCATGTTTTGGTTCCCTAACTCCCAGGGATCATTGAGTGCTGGGTTAGGGTATTACTTCATCCTCTAACACCAAAGAGTTCCTCATTGTTAAATGAAGAATTAAATGAGTGACATTTCATGCCTCTTCCGAAGTGATCTATGTGTAACCAGGCTGGGAAGAACTACTTTTCCTGTATCATGCATTCTGTGAGTGTAAAGAAAAGGTGGCAGCAGGAGATGTTGTATAAGCTAAAACAAAATCCTCTGCAACCTAAGGACAAAATGAAGAAGCAAATTCTCACATTTTAGAAGAAAATCCTTGTTCTAGAGAATGACATGTTAAGGTGATTTGGTTGCCACAGACAACACGACAGCACTTGGTGAGTGGCTCAGGTGCAAAACTATTGGTGTGTTGAAAACCAGACCTGTTTTGTCTAATACCCTGCAGAAGAGACTGACACAAGAGACACCTGCAGTTGCTTCTTGAGGGAATACATTTACAAATTTAGACCTGGAACCTTCTAAATTCAACTGAACACTACGAAATCTGAAGTGACACAGCTGGTCGGCATGCAGTACGGCTAAATGTGTTGAGATGACCACACACAGGCACAAAATCCACAGTCCTATTTCTGTAATGCAAAATTCAGGGCATTTCCTCAGAGTTAATAATTGGCCTTACTAAAACCTCAGCCACTGTTTGATTTCAAAGAAATGTCCCAGGTTTTATGGGCAGTTAATAAATATATGCATAAAGGGGGGCTGGATTTGATGTTGTGACATGCACTCCACTAATCCCCATGGCAGGGGGGTTGGAACTAGATGATGTTTAAGATCTTTTCCATCCCTAACCATTCTATGAATCTCAGGTTCTGGACCAACTCTGTGAAGGCTATAGGTAGCCAACTTATGCTAGAGCACAGCTCACTGAAGCTGCTCTATCACACGCTACAGGCTGAAGAGTCTGAAGAGTAATTTCAGAACAGAGACTGCAAAAGGTGATTTAACGTCACTTTTTGCTCTACTTCCTCTGCACCAACAGACCAGGAAAATAAATGAAAGCGTTTTGGACAGCTAACAGTTTTCTTCATTTTTATAAATGTCTAGAGCAGCAGGGCCTGGCTTTAGGCAGTAGAACTGAATAATACAATATCAAATCAGAAGTATATCCAGTTTGTGTGCTTTAATATGTATTATCTATACTTATATGTACATTTCACTGGAACAACAAGGGAAAACTAAATATTCTCCGAAAGGAATTGTTCATGACCATATAAATAAATATGATCACAACGATGTAAGTGAATTAAGTTATGAGTAGCAATAATAATTCTGTCATTTCATAGGCTTGACTTTTCAATCTGAATGTTCTCTAGTGCTCCTCTCAATTAAAACATTGTTTTGATACAAAAGTTTGCTAATAAAAAGGTATTCTGTGACCACAGACTTGAACCATCACTAGAAAAGAGGGTTTTGCACTATTACTACTGCTGAGTAATTGATCCTCAAGGGCAATTCCTATCTTCCTGGTGAATATGCCACTACTGCATGAGGGAGAATCACACATAACCAAGGCAGGGGAAGAGAAGTCCTGCTCATTACTTCCCAGGTTTTATTCCCACTTTCTACCCCTCCATCATTGTCACCAATCAAATCTCAAGTTCCTGTTTTATCCTCCCTTCAAAATTTATCCCTGTCATTCAGAGAATGACAATTCAGGAGAAAGGCAAGAAGGCTGTTCTGGGCCATGGTGCCAACTGTTTGGCTTGATTTGTTATTTTCATAGGCTGGCTAAAGACAAATATTACTCAAGAGCTAAACATGAAATGTCCATTCAAAAGCCTCTATGAATTAGACCTTCTCAGCAAATTAATGCAAAAATACTTTAAAGATGGGCAAACTGCAGTTTTCTTCTGTATCTGTCTGAGGAATTGCTCAACTGTTTTAACTGAGACTTCTGAAATAGCCAACTTAGACATGCACTTGTCATGTTTTCATTTTTAAATCTCCAAAAGCTGGAGGCTGTAACTACAGAAATTGTCTGTCCCATCTAGAATAAATAGATCTTTCTATATTCACATCATCTGCTAACAGTGTACAGCCTCTTCAACATGACACAGAATGGCCTCACCACTGAAAGAAACAATCCTGCTGTCTCTATATGCCCAGACATTCATTTCTGCTCCTGCATGAGGCTGGCACAAGAACTTAAGTGTCTATAAAATTAACTGTATTAGGGCATGTCTTGGCTAAGACTAATGATTTTTAGCTATGCCAGCTCCCTTATGCAGATCACAGTGTGGCCTCAGATATATCTGTGCTGGAACACCATAGAAGACACTTAAGGGATAAGAAAAGGCTGCTGGTGACAGTCAGGACAGTTCTTCTCAGTGATAGCAGCAGTCATAAACTGTGGAATGAGCCCTTCAGTGTGTTCTATATCTAATTAAGCTGCAAGATCCTTAAATATCAAGACCTATTTCTCCTTTTTGTCTTCACCTCCAGCACAACTCGTACTGTTGGTGTTTAAATATACAGTCCTTCCCCAGCATTATATAGCACTTTTCCAGCCAAGGATGCTAAAGGTTTTTACAAGTCTTGCTAAGTTCTCAAAACTCAGCTGGGAAAAGGAGGGATCATGCCAAACGTGTAAGTGCGGAAGCCGAGCCACAAAAAAGGGATGTGACTGCACAAGCTTTTACAGCAATTTTATGACAACATATTAACAGAAAGCTACCTTCCAGCTCATGATGGCAATGGGAAACTACTCCTCTATGATTAGCAAGTAAAACTTGTAACATGTAATGACAGAAGATCTCATATTTACATCCTTTCCAGTATTTTTTCTCTTTCTGCAGGTTCAAATTTTAATGGTCCATTTGTAATTAAAAATATTTTATTGAGCACTTTGAAATAAATCTTCAACTTTTACATGTATTTTATATGGAATTCAACATAAAATATTTCTGAAAAGTCTACCAAATTAGGCCAACTGATAGAAAATATGCATTGAATTTGACTTGGGGATAAAACTCTTTAAAAAAATTAAACCCACAAAAATGGTAGTGCTGTTGCATCTTTATAAACTACATGACTTGTCTTTAAATGTCAGAGATTTATATGTAATTCTAAAGGGGAAAGAGTGCTACTGTGCTACATTATAATAACCTCAGGTAAGACAGAATGTTAATTACCTGCTGTTTAATCTTTCATTGTCTCCTTTAAAAGACTCCTATTGTCATTAATTAATGACTATTACAGCAAACCAGAGCCTAGGCCTAAATACTATCCAAATTCAGAGAATTCAGGGCATTCACAACTGGATTTGAATGCTACAGAAATTCACTATTCTTGATTTAGCTTGCTGCTGTCAAGCACTGCAGAAAACAGGGCAACAATTCATTATAGTGTTTTGATTGCTCTTACACAGTGGGAAAAGACTCCCAAGTCAGAGATGGAAAAGACCCCCACCACATTATCCAGTCCTTCTCCTGGGGCCTATGTAAAAAATGTGCTCTCCAGCATGTTTGCCAGTTGTTTGTGTTGCTTACTCTTATCCCCAGAGCTGGAGCTGCCCAACTTTCTCCCTGAGGGGCTGTTCCATAGTCCCATTCATTTAACTGTCAAGAAAGGGTTTTTACAGTCAAGTGCTATTCTGCTCTCAAAAATGACTATATAAAAGAGAACCTTTTAATTTCACGTACATATTCCCTGGGTATCAGAACTGCATCTATTTATTTCAGTGACTCAGACACACTTGTACCATTTCTATTCCTGTTACCTCTGCAGAACAAATACAGTCTAAAAGAAACTGGCTTTTATTCCCTAATGTACATGGCCAGCAGAGCTGGTGTCTCGGTCTATGTATTTACAGTGATGCAACTGCATAGATAAAGACAGAGAGAGTAGCCCATCTCTTTCTTAAAGCCCATTTCAAATGGTTTGGACTCAATTATATGTGATAATACGTTTAAAAAAGGGGAGAAGGGGATACAAGTCTGACTCAGATTGCAGAAGGAGTTTGGAGCACTGGTAGGAAGAAATATGCAATCACCTTTTTATTTTTAAACTGTGCCCATAAGCACTTTACTGGAAGTACACAACTAGAGAATGTGTGTGCAATGAATCCTTTCACCCATACTGAAGAGCCACAATACACTTTCAGACAAACCATGGAGTCTGTCCCTCCATAAAGTCATTTTGGACCTACACAGTGACTCAGTCCAATTCTTCCCACGCTAGTTTATCTTCTAAAGTTTATGACCTTTAATCTTTTACATCATGTTTTTGCAAGGAATAGAAACAATGAAATAACTGGATAGTTCTCAGCAACTTAAAAAATGTCGTGCTTTGAGTAGCAAATCTTATCTTTGAATTAACTTAAGGACACTCACTTCCTTATGAATTGTAATGATAGAACCAGATTGCACTTGAGACAGATTTTGTGCTCTGACCACAGGGGTGATGCATTCAGCTACACCAGTACACCAGAACTGTCAACCAGTGGTGTTCCTGGCTGTTGTGCATGACCCAAGCAGTTTCCCTCCTTCTCTCATTACAGAAACATCACAACTTTTGTTATTATGGTCTGTAAGCAGTACTTTTCATTCTCCCCTTCCCCCTTTCTCATGGATGACAGATTCAATTCAGTCCAACAAGATCTCACACATCGCACAAAGGAAATGAACTCATCTAGCATGCCTGGTGTCTCCCAGTGTTTCAATACACTGGAAGAGTTATAAATACAGGAAAAGAACATAGGTGCAGGAGAAGGGAAAGCTGTTAAAAGAACACTGGACTGTTTCACTGTGCTGAATAAGGACAAATGCTGAGTGAGACTAAAGAAACAAAATCTGCAACCATTTTCCTTGTGGCTGTTTCTAAAAGTAACCCCCTCCCCAAAAGTTACTTACGTCTGTGGAGCTGGGGCTAGGCAGGGACACAGGCTGAACAGCTGCGGGAAAGGTAAATGTGGTCTCTGTCTTTTCATTTTCGGGGGAGTCAGGATAACTGGACAGAGGGGATGTGGGGGTCAAAGCCCCGAACCCCAGCACCGTGTTGTATTTGGGTGGACGACCTACATATTAACAACAGGGAACACACAAAAAAAAAGAAAAAAAGAAAAAAAAGAAAGGAAAAATGATCTTACATACCTTTGGCCAGTGGTCCTCATTGGCTAGCGTGAAAAAGGAAATGATGTAGCACAGAGAGGAAGTTAATATAAAGGTTACAAGTGGAAGGACAGAAGCAAAGATTTAAACATTTCTTTTTTAGAAATCTTTAAGTAGATTTTGCAAGGAAAGAACACTTAAAAGATGTATTTCAGAAGGAAATAGAAATAAGCTCTGCAGAGGGTCAAAGAATCACTGCCACAAAAGCAGCGTGGGGACACTTGCCACTCCTAGAAAAGAGGCTATTCAGTTTTTAGGGGTAACATGTTGGCATCAAAGCTGGAGAGAAGCTACAATAGCTGCTACTAAATCCCTTCTACTGTTATCCCACACCTCTCTATCTTTGTAGTGCCAGCATAAATCTACACAAAGGTTAGGTTCTTTATCAGAGGCCAGCACTCACCAACTCTCTCATTTTCCACCCCTTTTCTTAAACCCACTCACCCACAGATCAGCACTTTCTACTCTACTGTACCTTTTCTTAAATTAGGCTACCTCAAGAACAGGTCCTGTTGTCTGACCTGTAACTACTATCAGTTGTAACCTCCCACTGGTCTTCCACTGTAAACCCCCCCAAATTATGTATCTTTCTCAGACTTTCTCAGTTCAAGTATGTTTGATTATGCACAACTCCTATGTAGTCCTTTAGACCAGCAGAAGTGCAAACTGCATTTAAAACCACTTTCATAAAACTATGTCTGCAAAGCAGTACAACAAAAAACCCAGTATGTAACCATCATTTCTGCCTCCCTTCTCCAGGGTAATTTATGGATATGTAAACATAAAGGAGCTAGAACCTAGGAATAATTCCCCAGACCTTATGTTTACAGATTGTCAGTCTATACCTATTAACATGCTAAACCTTGCATTTAAGGTCTGGATATGTTCCAGAACTAAGTATGTCCTTGGAAACGATCTCTGATAGTGATGTCCATGGCTGAAATTTCTGACATGCTCAGCACCACCTAGAATTAAACTAAAGCTCTCAAGGGCACATGCTTGCATTAGCTTTTCACCTAATACACTGCTATCCTAAATCACAAAACAAACGTATACATCCAAATCTTCTGTCAACTGAAAACGTGTGCTACTAATTCGGTGCCAATGCAAGGTACAGACTCACAACAGGGTGTGAGGAAAAAAAAGAAAGTATAATAGCAGTCAGTATGCAAAAAACAGGCTAAGAGAGTATTGAGTACAAAAGCATGCAATTGTTTTCATTGATATAGTAATTGTTCACAATGATTTATGAAACAGAATTAAGAAATCATTACTAGAAGAAGGAACATTTACTTATCCACAGAGTAAATGCAAACCTCTCTCTCTCAAATCTACATCACATCATTTTAAAAAATACATTTAATGTTATTAGAGGATGGCAGTAGAGACTGATGGCTTTTATTTAAAAACAGCAGAGCTGCAGAAGTGTCAGCTTTGCCACATTGCCTGCTGGACTGAGGAGGTGTATCAAGGAGAGCATGTGTCAAATGAATATTTGACCTTGCAGCCAAAACCCAAAGATAATGGCAGCAGTCAGTGTTAGGTAGGACTGTGGGGTTTTTAATCTGAGTGATTACTTTTTTTTTAGGCACCAAACTCAGGAGTACGAGAATGTATTATGAGTCTTTAAGGACTCCAGAAAATCATCAATACCAGGGAAAGATTGTCATATGTGTGTGGCTGATGCCATGTGCAAAAACCACTACATTC
This sequence comes from Nestor notabilis, assembly GCF_000696875.1. NCBI lineage: Eukaryota > Metazoa > Chordata > Aves > Psittaciformes > Psittacidae > Nestor > Nestor notabilis. The sequence continues at coordinate 28,227 of NW_009918872.1, forward strand.
TCCTCTATGCTGTTCTGACTCATCTGTTTCACCGTAATCTATGTCTTAAAATTTCATGTGATCTACAGAAGGATTTCTATTGAATAGTATGAAAGATCATCTCTCATTTTAGGACAAGTGGCACTCTGGTTGCAGAAAACTGCTCTGTATAAGCACAACAGCCTTTCTTGATCAAGATAAATTCTTTTGAAGGACCCACCTCTACTCCCAGTAGGGAACAAGGCTTTTGTCACACTAAGTTTCCTCTCCACAGACACTTTCTCCATAACCACCTTCTTCTTGACAGTGACAATACAATCTAGTTATTAACAAGAGGATCTTGACAGCAGCTTTATACCACTAAATGATGTTCAAACATCTTACCTTTCACTTTGCTCTATTGTTTTGGTTTTTTGGGTTGGGTTTTTTTTTGAGAGAGAGAGAAGCTGAAATGAAACCTTGAGCTGCCTAATGAAACCAGCTATGCTAATCCCTAGAAGCCATGATCTTTGTCTACCATAGAAATTTACAGTATGAAAAAGTACTAGAGGGTCCTTCTTTGTTTTGCTCTTCAAATCAACAAGAGCACTGCAAATGTAAGATGGAAGAAGAGGCATACAACAGGGAGGCAGGTCTAAGTGTACCTCACCTCTTTTACGTGTCCCAGGATGCATTGTGCTGTTCAGGTACGTGACTGCACTCTTCTTGCGCTGCAGGGAAGAATATGACAATTTATGTTGGCTACCATTTTTGGCAACGACTCCATGCAATAGCTGAGGAACAGCACAGTAGTACTAGGTGAGATTATAGGCTGTTCTGTTTTCTGAAGCTGTGCTTCAGAAAGGTTAGCTTTTTTACACTGCTTCTGACATCTGCATTGCTTCAGGCTTATATGCAACCTGACCTAATGGTAAGAGGAACACACACTACCATTTAACATCAGCTTCACATAGGAGAAGGCAGAAAAAGAACATCCCAATGTATTTACTACTTTAAAATCTGAGGGTTGTATCATTGCAATGGCCTTCTGAATTATAAATGGTAGCTTGCCTGTCTAGTTAGAACTGAGACAGCTTAGGAGGTAGTGTCCCGGTTTTGGCTGGGATAGAGTTAATTTTCTTCCCAGCAACAAGGCAAAAAGACACACAAACTCAGAACAAAAATACCAGCTTCCCCCAGCAAAAAATTAATACCTCAGGCTCAAAAACTGCTCCACTGTACACTGGATTTGCTGTTGTTCTTCTTTTCCTCTCTTGTCGCTTACTTTGGATTTCTTGTAAAACAAAAGCATTCAGGTTAGAAATCAATGGGTCTCTGAAATTATATAAAGTCCTCAGAGTTCAGTTTGCATGTGAGGAGAGCTGTGAAGGTTTCTACAGAACACCAGTCATGCCGAATATAGGTAACTTTGATTTACTTCTAATTTCTAAAGGTTTGAAAATTAAGAGCTGACAAGGAATACAAACACAGTGCTCAACAAAGTAATGAAATGATTGCCACCTTGTCGCCAAATACTCCATGACTAAGACATTTTAAACTCATGGTCAGTGTAATTGTGGTCTAAATTCAAAAGCCTCTGGCAGCATTGTTGATACTTGAGAATAAAAAACACACACGCCATTGAAATGTTAGGTTGTATTTCACTGTATAGGATTAAGGAATTTAAATTCTAAACCAAAGTATAAGCTATTAACTCATTCACTACAGATTTACAGTCCAATGAAATAAAAAATCCAGATGTGGGTTATAGTAAAATTATCCCTGATGTAACTCTGCAGCTGCAGGGGTTGCCCAGAAACCAATGGGATTGTCACAAACCTCTTTCCTACCATCAGAGGATACACTTTCCTCCCAACCACTGATCTCCGCTGCATAAGAAACTGCTTTGTTTCAATGTAATAAGGGGAATAAAAAGGTATGCACAACAAACTAAGTTAGACTCAGACTACAGACATCCAAAATGTACTATATACTGCAGTTAATCCAATTCAGAATGGTCAGGAAACAGGGAGTTCAAGAACCAACTTAAGACATTTTCCCTACCTTCCAGATGGTCATGAGTAACTAGTCCCAGAGACACCATGAAGGCAAGTTTCTGTGAGGGGGGAGAAGAAAAGATCATGACAAGTCCAACCATTAGGATAATCAGTGTCACTTAGCCCCTCTAAGGTCAGCTGACAGGTATCTAACAGCAATAATGTAATTAGGAATACTTTGTTTGCATAAATCAGTGTTTATTCATATGTCAAACTGTTTCACAAAGGATAGACAATGGTCCTATTTTCTAGATGGGAACCTAGAGTGGTCATGATCACTGAGTTGGCAGAGCTGGGAACAAGAAAGCTGGCCCTTTACTTAATGCTCACACAGTAGTCTGTTTGAATCCCATCTACAAAACCAAATCTAGTAGAGCACTTAGCTGTAATCCATTCCAAAGCTCTGCATGCTGGAAAGGCTTTAAGAAACAGCCATTCTGGCCGCTCTTTCCCCCCAAAACCAAATGGACCTAAACCAGAATAAAATCCAGGCAGAACATGAACATACATGAATGACTCTTTCCATCTTGCTCACCAAAGCAGAAGCATTTTATAAAGCAAAATAAAGACATTTCTGCAGCATTAAAAGTAACTCCAGAAGTCTAAAATCTCAAGGAATAGAAATCAACACTGTAAACTAAGCTTCCTGGTTGAAAGAAGTATCAGAAGTCAAACGCATTCCAATTTGCTGGGAATGAAAAATGCAACGAATTTTATGTATTTAGATTTCTTACTCTGTAGCCTTATCAATTACTGCTGTCCAACAGGAATGTATGGAATGCTGAAGTTAAGGAGTCTTGAGGGAACAGAGGGGGAAAAACGTTTTCTCAAGGACAGAGTGTTTCCTTTATTTTCTTGAAAGAAAGCTCTGGGTGTGTTCTGATACCTGTGGATTTTCTTCTCGTTTTGGCTTCGGCGCAGCAGGTGGAGTAACTGTACGACTTTCTGTCTGCTTTTCTTCTGCTTCCACGTGTGGTTTAATAGTCTGAAAAGAAAGTGTTTCTCTCATTCAGTGATAAAAATGACTTCTTTGACTAATAAAGAAAAAGAAATACTTTTGCAGATAGAGAAGAAAATCAGTTTAAAGCCAGTGGTGTACTAACAAAGACTTAAGTGAAGAATCTGGTGTGAGAGGAATGTTAAATAAGGTGTTTTCTCTTAACATGGGATAAAACACCCTTCCCTAAACTCATGCAGCCACGCAAGCAATAGAAGTCATCTTAAGAGTTAACTCCATTTTTATATAGCATGGAAAACTACCAAGCACTTTGATAGGAATCATCTCATGGAAAACTCCCAGGTAGAAACCATTCTGCACAGCACATGCATTTGCTAGTTCTCACTCCTCAGTCTTCATATTTCATAGAGTTATGAATGGCTCCAAACCTCGCTCTCTGACTCCTACGATCTCAGATGTTTCTAAAGCTTTTTTCTTTTCTGAAGTCTGCAATGGTATCACCAACCCTGCATGACAATCAATCCTCAGCCCACGGCACAGCTGCTGAGGCTGCAAACTGAGTGAGGTAAGCTACAGAGACAAACTTTTCTCCTTTATGATATGGAGAAAATATACAGGAAAAACTGATGTATTATTAAGCCACCACCGTTCTTCTGTATGTTTTTCAACATTTGAATTGCCAGTAATTATTTGAAGAGCAAATGAATATTGCTGACATCAAAAGGAATAGGCATCAAAAGTACAGTACTGTAGAAGTACAACTTTAGATCACACAAAAAGGGCACACATTGCTGAGTGACTTGTGGAACAGCCTGGGGGTATGCAAGAACCTACTCAGGAGAATTCATAAGCAGAACTGAACATGAGCATATCTTTCATGCCCATGATTATCACAGTCTCTACAGGTGACTTCAAAAGCAGACAGTAACTTCAAGGCACATTAGTCTATGAAAAGAGTTGTAACTGAAATATATACTATTATTGTTTATCTAAATTACACAAATGTTGTATGTTATAATGTGTTATATAGTATACAATATTATAGTATTACTAACAAGGCACATTGGATGAGGCTTTGAGCAACCTGGTCTAGTGGAAAGTGTCCCTGGCCTGTGGCAGAGGGTTAGAAATAAATGAGCTTTAAGGTCCCTTCCAACCCAAACCAATCTATGATTCGTTCTATGATTCTATGATATTATATATGAAAGAGTTAAAAGTGAAACAGAAGATTGCTTTACTTGAACTGAATGGCAAGGACTGTCAGTTGCAATCTATACTGACTTAAGTAATGTCTAAGTTTATCAAAGTGTTTTCTGGAGAGAGACTTTAAAACTAAACATCTAGAATTCTCTATTTCTGAGGTTCTCATTTCTACTCAATCAACCCAATTTAGTCAAAGGGAACTATTTTCAGTCTCCGGAAGCTGAGTGAGACTGTTTTGTCTCCAACCACAAGATTACAAGATTAATGAAGAAATTACTACACTTACTGTATTAAATACCCCTACAGTTCTGTGGACTTTTTGCCTTTCACATAGCCACCCTTTGATAAAACAGAAACATAAAAAGTATTTTCCCAGTGTTTTTTAAAGGCTTGATATGAACATGGTGTTCAGTTTGTACTTGGTCTCCAAGATACCAGTACAGCCCTGCAATGTAACTTATCAACTACTGATGTTAAGACAGTAGGGGGAGCATAAAAACACTGAAGCATGAGAAAAAGATTCCAGTGGCCCATATTAAAGAAAATGGTAACTTCTACCCCAAGAGTTGCAAGTCGTATGATAATTTGCACTGTTGTTGGAACATGAATATCTCCACTACACAACCACGGTTGTCAATCCTCTCCAAACCAGCACAGTAAAGCAATAAAGCAAAAGGTATGTTGCATCAATAGCCACTTTCTGATCTGTACCTGTTTTTCAACGTTTGGTTTGCTGATCTGTACAGTCTGAGGTCCAGCGAGCCTGGTACCCGGTGCTGCTATCACGATGCTGGTGAGCTGTGCCATAGGGAAAGTTTTGGCTATGGTTGCTGTCTGCCCATTAACTACACGAACGGGATGTATGGAGTTCTGAGAGTTGGGTAAAGAGGTGGGTGTGAACTTTGTTGTCAGCATCACAGGCCTCTGAATAAGCTGGGGAGCTGCAAGCATTGGAGGAGGTGCTGGGGCAATAGGAATGTTATTCTGAGCAACTGGTTTAGGTCGAACCTACAAAAAAAAAGAGAGAAAAAAAAGAGATTTTAATATATCAGTATTTCAGATGAACTTTCCTACTAAGTCTTTCAATTCAGCCTGTATAACCTGCAGAATGTTGTTTGGTTCTTTTACTGAATGTAATTTTTAGCATAGTATCCAAAGAATGTTATGAGAAGGAAAAGCCACATTTTCCAACCTACTTGCGTAAACCCATCTGTAACATCTGCATAGGCAGTCACTGTCCCTGAAATGGTATTTGGATGCACAGACTGCATATTGCATGTTTATTGCCAAATGCCTTATCTGTATCTAAATCTACATATTGGTTCTGCAAGCCAAAACATTCATGTCATATTTACAGGCAAAACTGAGGCTTTCATGTTCAAAGTGTGTCTCAGGGCTTTATACTGAGCCTCCAAGAAATCATAAACAGTTGATTGTGCCCTGAAAGAAATAGTAATTTTTTTCAGCAAATACCTGTTACCTTTGTCAACTCTATATATTATTTAGACCCCTGCACAACCAATCTTGCTAAGCAACAAAATTATCAAGATTATACATTAATCCATCACTGAAAGTGCTAAAAGCTACAGGTAAACGCAGTCATTGCTCTTTTCTTCTTTCAGAAGAAAGAAAAGAGCCACAAGAATCTTCCAATACACCACCACTAACACTTCCTTATTTCTTGCCCATTGTTAAGTCTGTATTTATCATATCATTACAAAGAACAGAAGTAGAAAACATTACTCTGAAAAGAAAGTCTTTTTCCTTACTTGATTCCTGTTGTCCTATCCACCTTTCATACTCCATAATGTATTTTATCATGGAAAACTAGGTCACTTTTCAACAGATCTTACCACCCCCAAATCTTCATCAGATACTAGCCTATATTTTTGTAAAAGAATTAGACTTCAATTCACAGCACCAGGTATTTCTTACAAATTCAATAGTTCCTCTGTATTTTTTCAATGAAGAAGCAATCTTTGTCTTTCCCAAACCATGAAAAACAAGTAAACCACAAGTTTCACTGCGCAGCTGCAAACAGAAGTCACTCTCTGTTGCAATACAGAAATACGTATACGTAGAAATATTTGAGAACAATCTAGAGGCATCTTCTTTTTCCTTCTTTGCTCATGAGCTGCAAGCAACAATTAGAGCAACTTAAGGCCTTGGATGATGCTTTGATTTTGACAACACCAGTTTTGTGGGCTCATTTCATTTGGTGCAAACAGGATCATATATGATCATATTACACGAAATTCATAATCACAGACTCACACAGGTTGAGAGACAGCTCAGGAGGTCTCCAATTTGACCTCTTGCTCAGATCAGGGCCAACACTAAATGCAGACAAGGTTTTGGTGAGGGTTTTGTCCAGGTAAGTCTTATAAAACTCCAAAGATGGAGCTTCCACAAAGTCTCTGGGAAACCTCTTCCACTCTTGATTGTCATCGAAGAGAGAAATGTTTCCTTATACACAGGCTAAACCTTCCCCATTCCAATTATGATCATTGCCTATAACTCTGCCAAGCACCTATGTCTCCATCTTCTTGTTAACTTCCTTGTTGATACTGAAAATAAGTCTGCTGTTAGGGTGCCTCCAAAATCTCTTCTCTAAACTGAACAACCCTAGATGCTTTGGGATGCAGGTCTTATATTCCAGTTGTGTCCCCATCCCATGTGTTCTCCCCAGCTATTTTGGTGGCTTCCCTCCCCAGGATTCATTCGCATTTTTTTGGGGATGAACTAGGAGTTCAAAATTACATGTTGCACATCAGATCCAGTTTTATGATTGCTGAGGAGAGGTGGATAATCTCTTCTCTTAACCTACTGGCTGTGGTCCTGGCTGTACAGCCCAATATGCTGCTAGGCTTCTTTGTCGCCAGGGCACACCTCTCGCTTAGCTACTGTCAACAAAGACCTTTGAAGCAGTGCTGCTCCCCAGCCAGCCAGTCTATCCAGGAGGTTCGTCCATTCCAGATGCAAGGCTGCCCTTTTCCATGCTGAAGCTCAAGAGATTCCTCCTGGCGCATTCCTCTGTCTAGAGGCCTCTGAAAGTCAACACTGCTCTCAAAAGTACTGACTGGAACCTCAAATGTGGCATCAACTGCAAACCTATTGAGGATGACTTGTCTCCTTCACCGAGTCACCAAGAAACACTGACAGAAATCATATTCATAGAATGCATCTCTCATCTATGCCATAATTAATTCCTTCTTCTATTGCTTATTCTCTTTACACTCACCTGTGGAAGAAAATTTGGACGAGGAGTAAGTCTGGGAGGAGGGATGAACTGCGGCACTTTTATGGGCTGAGGCGTAGCCTGAACCTGCTAGAAGAACATCAGAAAGTTCAGAAAGCAAAAGAACTTTGAAGTTGTTCATCAAAATCAACATCCTGAATGTATTTTCAGACGTGACATCCCTGGTTTTCCACTTTGTAACTTATTTTTTCATAGTAACAGGTTCCTCAAGAGAAATATGTTAAAGACAGAGCTAATTTTACTTAAACCTTGCTTCACAAATTGCAGGTATCTTCCCTTTTAGTTCAACTGTACTAACTACTGTGCTCTGTAATCTAAAACCATTTTGTTTGAAGATAATGAAAACTCCTATTTCTTTTAATAGTTAAAAAATGGCTTTACAACAGATGGAAAATCGTAACAGATTTCGATGTCCAGTTATATGAACCACTGTCCTTTTATACTGAACAGCATACGGAAGAATGAAAGAGCATCTCATGCAAATAGAAAAGATCTGGAAGTTCCAACTCCTTTAGCAATATTAATGACACTATGAGTGGCTCTAAATACACAACTTGAATTTTTCAGAATTAGGCCATTTATATGAAACACTAAGATCTGATTTTAAGGCATCCCTTAAAATCAGTACTAGACTACCTAAGTACTTCCCTGTCTAACTGAAATCAGTTGGATGGAGTTGCCACATGATTAAGCATTGAATAGCACTATTAGGTACCCTAAATTGAGTAGCTGGTGAGATTCTCTGAAATGAATGTCCATGTTAGCTTTCATCCTTATGTACTTCTGCCCACCCAGGTAAGATTGCAATTTACTTCAAAAAGGTCTTGTACTGATTAATACTTGGGAAAATACTCTGAGATTTTGGATGAAATTTGCTACAGAAACATAAATCATGGACTGTTATTAAAACAGACTCACCTCCCCAAACCTAAGTTATTCAGCAAAGAAATGAAGCACAGACACAAACGACAGATGAGAGTGGTGCAAGGGATGACATGGGAAAAGAGAACAGTAGAAAAACTCCACTCGAGTAGTCTCTTCTATTCTGATTGCAAACATATGCCTCACTAGGAAGCAAAATTCCCTCCGTATGTATTATTAAACTGTATTTTTTAATAAAGCTAAGTTGGATTTATGTTTAGTGAAGCCTTAGCCTTTTCTCCAGAAGTAAAATCTCCCCGTCATGATGCTATACAATGTCTGGTTTCCAGACCAAGAAGCCTATATAACCCAATCCTAAAACATTGCTTCTTTTATTTCTAGGTGGCCAACTATTCTGGAAAAAACTGTGTAGTGTAATCAAAGCACTTTCCAAAATACATGCTTAAAGAAGCAGGATCTGTGTATGTGTATGGAAAAGTGGTGAGTGAAGAAATGGTAGTGGGCAGAGTTAAAGAGATGTGTTTAACATCAGAGACTATCATGCAAAAGGGAATGAGAGAGGTTGTCTCAAAAAAAACTAAGATGAAAACCCCAACTGATCAAATGAAGAAAGTCTGACATCTCCTTTACCAAAGAAAACAGTAGGAATTCCACATAGATTAGGTAGGGGTGAAACAATCATTATTTCCCCATGCCTAACAATTACTAACAGGGGAAACTTTACACAGGGGTGAGGATAGCACTGATGTAATTCTATAAAGCAAAACAGTAATATCAACCCATGTAGATAGTAAATACTTCTCTCGTAGACTATCATATTAACAATGTCAACTTGTGAAGACTCACAACATGTCCCTACTATCCTCCTTTCTGTGCAAAAACCTGCCTGTTTTTTCCCCATAGCCCTCTTGTTAACCAAACCCACACATTGCTGCAGGGCAAACACACGAAACGCTTACCAAAGTTACTGTGTTTTTTGCCACTATTTGGACTGCCTCAGCTCCTGGCCCAGTGACCTTATTTGTTGTCTGGAGGTTGACTGGTGCATTCTGCGCATCAGTGCTGAGGACTGCTTTCTGATTGTTGTTGATAGCAGTAACCATGGCAATGGTAGGTCTCTGACCCACAACAGAGGCAGGCATGGTCGCAGTTGCTGCTTTCAAGACGAGAGGTAGTGTCTTAGTGGTGATCATAGAAGCTGTAGTTACAGTTTTCTAAGGAAAACAGAAAATACACTGTAAGAGACAGAGACACTTCGTATCAGACAGGACGTGGGTTGGTTAGTCAGAAACAATAGACAGTAAGAGAAAGAAAAGGCAGCACGGAGTCTATCTACCTGCTGTTCAGACAAGCACATTATCTTCTGCTTCTGAAAACTGAATAGCTAGAAAGGATTCTCATTTGAGGCACCTGTTGGGTCTATTTTAATCATCTGCAGCATTACAGATGGATTCAAAGCAAATTCCCAAGCAAATTATAACTAAGCATTAGTAGTGGCATATGCAGTTTCAAATCTTTTAGTTTCATATTACTACCAAACATATACTGCCAATATCAAATCTATAAGGTGGAGGTTTATGAAACATACCAGCAAACTGGCTTCTCACCAATTAAAACTCAAATTTTCAAGTGGAAACTCTATTTACAGAGATCCTCACAATCAGAGGAAGAGGGAAAAAACACATTCATAAATTTGTTTCTTTAAGAACAAAAGCGCCTTTTGATTTTGGGTATCCCAAACTTCAGTTTTAGCCATACACACTTTCCCTTAACTTTCTTTCCTAAACACTGAGTAGGACTATCCTGAAGTTCTAAGAGCTGGCTATTAGTCTGTCAGCAGCAGCAACTAAGTTTACCTTCTGTGAAATGGGCTGGGTTTGGAACACATATGTGATGCCATGATTGCTCTTGACCTCTTTTGAAGAGAGTGATTTTGAATCAGCTAATGCCAGCATTTATCTGAAATGCCTGAATGCACTATGCCCACGAATCGCAAACTTAAAACAACTATAATTTCATGGTTTTGTTTTAAAATGCACTGTCTTCTAAGATGGTAACGGAAAATGGACAATTACAAATCTTACTCAAAAAGCAACAAAGCAGGACAGTCTCCATATAAACCAGAACACAACATGCACAGAAAACTCATGGAAAGTGACACTCAACAGAATGGCAGGTGAGCTTATTTCTTTTTAGTGTAAGAAACCCCATTGTATCAATGGCACTGCATCTTCAAAACAGTTATTGGCATGATCAAAGGCTCTTAGGATGAAAAAACCACCATTCCCTCCTGATGTCAGCACTAGGCTCTATAAAGGGACAAAAAAGGAGAACCAGGGATCAGGCAGTTTTTTCCATCTTCTGAACATGCCTGATTGAGACTGCTTGATTTTAATCACACAAGACCTTTCTCTTCTTTGTAATAAAATAATGTATTTCCAGTTCGATTCTTCATATTATTTCCTTAAACAAAACAGCACTTTACCTTCATACCTCTAATTTCATAGTGGTTAGACTATATCCCCAACTGTTAATTATGCACAAGTGTGAAAATAATTCACTGTATAATGCCAAATCAAAGGATAATTCATGCTTCAATTTTATACATTTATACAAAATCCAGACATAATTAACTTTTCCTTGTTGCAACATGAACAAGTTTTTTCTATGAACTTTTGATCTGAGATTCAAGAGCTTCCTATCAACCTCTGCTGCACCTTCTCCAAAGCAAGAGGCTCCCTTCCCCTAATGCAGTAACATTAGTCAAGCTTTCCCAATGAGATGTAACGTGGTATCATTTTCATAAGCTCTACATTGACCCATAAACATTTTAAAGAAAAGTATAATCAATCATGTAATACAAGACTGTGACTCTTCCAAAGGGTTCTATTAAATGTGTAAGTACTAAAAGCATGGTTTCAGTCAGCAGATCACAGAGCTTGAATATCCGTGTTACGCTGCTGAGCATTAATTACCTTGGTTATTCTAAAAATGTTCAATGCATGAATTCATACTGACATGGCATTCATAGTAAGTCTGCATTTATTTCACATAATAACATTGCAATAATATGACCTTTTAGCAGGGTTGGTGCTTCATGGAGATTTCAAAAGCTCTTCTTACTGGACTATATTAAGTATATTAAAATGTCACTATTAAGGCAGCACATATACCTGGATTCTTCAATTGTATTACTCTGAAAATAACCATTGAAAGCATTCTCTTTACTAACACAGGCTTGAGAGACGTATTGCTTACAAAAGCAGGCACCAAAAAAGCTTTCTAGAGACACAAAGTATTTGACTTGTCTTTGCTGAAAGGGATTGAGGGGCAACATGACAGAGGCACAACCTTAGATGCAAAATGAGGCTATGTCAGAATTATACCAACATAAGTAAAAATAGAAAAGCATTAAGAATAAAAGCTGGTTTATTTATTCAAGTAAGAGGACGACCTGCCTTTCAGTTTGCACTTTCCAAGTTCAGCTGTATCAACGATACTCAGAAGGGTGCAGCAGTTTTTGACTGTTTCACTAGAGGGCTCTTTAACTTTGAAGAAAACCTCAGTCTTTACAACCCAGGAGATGACCTGGAAGTTAATGCATGAATGCAAAGTGTGGAATTCAGAGAAACATATGACACTGCTCTTGCAGTCATGTTTCCTGACTGAAAACAGCGATACAGCAAAGAATGATCCATTGTTTGCCTGTAAGTCTCTTACGACACAGTAATATTAACTTCTTTGTTCTGTTTTAGCTTTGATATTAATGTTGCTGCTCAGAAATGTCTTTTCCTTCGTTGAGTTTGCTTTGTTTCTGCAATATTCTTTTACCAAAAATACAGTTACCTAAGCGTCAGAAATACATTTTTAGAGCACATCCAACATAACTTCCTGTGTTAATGAGAGAACTAATAGCTCAACCATTTCTCCCTCCTCTGCTTCCAGGAAAAGGAAATACAGGAATCACAATTGGTTAAAGCTATGGTTGTGATTCACTGAAGTGTGCACAAAGTAAACTTCATGGGTAAACTCTGCCATATGCCTGACCAAAATCCCAAAACTCTGGTGAATTTTGGGATTATGTCTCTAATCCTATACTATACTGAAACTCCCAATAAAGACACTACTTACTAAAACTCAAACTTCACAATCAACATTGTACACTTCTAGATGAATCCTTGCAAACTCTGGTAAGTATGATTTGATATGGGTTACATCTGTTTAAAATGAACCAAGCAGAAAGAAGAGGGAACTGTTTTCTGACATTATGTTCACAGATAGTGGGCACTCTGTCAGTCTTTTAAAAGTAAAGTATTTTAATCATACACCTCATATAGCATGTGCAATGTCTTTACTGGTTCAAGATCTACTGGCTATGGACAATCATTCCTGCACATATAGAAAAGACAGGTTCATTTGCTAACTTTCACTTTTGTTGAAGAAAGGTGATACTGCCACCCTTCTTTTCTGTGAGGTTATGATTTGAATTTTAGACACTATATAACTTGACTCAGATAGGAAGTTATTGCCAAAACAAAACCACCCGTAAGACGCACCATACCTACCTACGCACAGGAGAGATTCATAGTGGTACATTAATGGGCGTAAGTGAAAGTTCACAACTTCTCTCTGCACTTTTGATTTTTTCACCTTTAGCAAGGAAAAGAATTACTGTAGAGATTTTTACCTGTGATCCAATCACGTTTGGAGAGGGTGCAGTAGACTGCTGCTGCTGTTGATGGTGATGCTGCTGTAGCTGTTGTAGTGGTTGCGGCTGTGGTGTCTGTAGTTTGTTTTCTGACTGTGCCAATGGCTGAATTTGAAACTTACTGTCTGGCTGTTCCTGCTTCACTATCAAATTCTTTCGAAGCTGTTCCACCACTCTTTTCTACCAGATAAACAAAAGCACAAACATAAACGATGGCAGTTATTTAGCTGCAAAGATTAGAGGAGATAAGAACTCTTAAAGTTACATTTATTTCATGTAAATAAAGAACTGTTCAGAAGCTTAATGGGATTTCTCTGTTTGGAATTTTAAATATTGGTGTTATCTAATAGGCACAGTGTCAAAACAGGCCCCAGAGGAGTATTGCTGCCCAGCAGGCTGACCTTGCTGTTCTTGCAGAAACCTACCCCCCAAAATTCAGCCTATTCACAAACCACTACAAGACCTCATTAACCTGTATTCACTTGAGACGCATTAGCATTCAGATTCCAAAGCTTCTGACTCCCTCAAACATGCACCATTTCTAAACAGTGATGAAAAAGGACTTCAGGTTGAAGCTTCAAGGCTAACTTCAGGGCAATGGGGATGCCTTTTTGTACCAGGCATCAAAACGGAGTGGAATGCAAAGTGGTGAATAGGAAGGGCATGAATATGTCGCAATCTGTTCAGTATTACTGTTACCTGAAGAAATCAGACAGGGCTACTTCTCTGGGAAGGAAATGGCACAGATTTATTTCTCCTGGCTTAAAGGCTTCCTATTACATTATAGTTTCCATGAAAGTTTGAAATTATCTAAGAAATAAGTTTCTTCTCCTCGTATGCATTGTGTATCTTTTCCTACACTCCATCCACCCCCAAATTAGGACAGCTTTAAAAACATTTAGATATATACTTAAGCCCTTTGAATCAAGAGCATACGAATACTCCAAAACAGTTATATAACATGGTTGGCTTCAGAAGAGGACAATGAAGTCACAGATGCGGTAGGGACCCAAGTGAGAAAGTTATAGTGGAAACAGAGATGGTCAGGACACCTCTACCGGAGCCAGGTGCCAACAGTGGGTTGACCCAGGCAGTTCCACTTACACAGAAAGGGAAAGAAAAGACCCACATTCTGACAACATCAGATGTTTTGATTTTTGTTTTGAAGCACTAGTATTAAGACAACACAAAACAGAGAGATGGAAGGAAAAAATAGTAAATCCAGCTATTTACAACCAACTGAAATAATTTTTTCCCTCAAATTCCTTTCATGTGGGATTATGAAACTCTGAGCTAACAAAATATCTGTTCTCTGCATAGTTCTTGTGGACATCCTGCAGAATTTTGATTCCCAGTATCTTGCTTATGGTGAGTTACAACTGCATGGTGCTACATACACTGTGTACCTCTAGCCTAGAAGATGACAAAAGGCGCAGAGTCCCAAATCAGCAGATTTGAGAACTGGAACTTTAAAAGCCAAATAAACCCCACAAGCAACCACACCGCCCCTGTTTCATAAGGTTGAAATGTTTAAGCTCACATGACTGACCTTTCTGCAAGAGACTGCATTCAGAAACTCGGAAGTGTGCAGAAGGAGGACTGACTGGCTTCTAGAAACCCCTCTGCCCTGGCTGGGAATACATGCTCAGCTCCAGACAGGAACAGTCAGGGAGTTGGTAATGGACAGCAGCATGAAGGCAGTATTTTACACTGCATCCAGAAAAGTGCTAAAAGCTGTCAAAGCCTAAAAGCTGTAAATTGTTTGTTCCCTTCTACAACAACGCAAATTACAACAGCAGTGTAGAAGGCATTTTTCTAATTCAGATATTTTACATAGTTTTAGATGGCCTGTGTCTATCAGCTTGTTTGTATATGTAGGAACTGCACGAGCATTTAAAGCTGCTTTCTGCGAAGATCCAGCGTGCAAACCAAAGTGCTGTGTCAGCAAGCAGATACAAGAGCTGAAAAAACATTTCCAGAGAGTAACCCAAGGGGGAGGAGAGGAAATAATGCAACATGCCTATGGAATACCTGCCAAAAAATGGACTGCACATACACTGCACACAGGAGGCTAAAGAATTACCGTACCCAGCACGAACAGGAAAGTAGGTTTTGTCTTCCACAGCTGCCTGCATGGAATTCAGTGATAATGGTGCTCTTCTACTGATTCCTTGACTGGAGGAAATCAGCAACAATGGCCCAAGAATTCGTTTCCATCTTGTTCTTTACAATGGGATGAACAGCAGTGAAAGGATTTTTGAAAGAATAAAAAGAGGGAGAGAAGAGAGGAAGAGGCAAACTGAAGGGCTTCCTTGCCCTAGTGCTATGGCAGGGTGAGAGCCAGCGAGGAGCAGGAGCGAGGTGAGTCACATCACACTCACATTGCTGCCTGTCCCACTCCCTGGGCCCGAACCACAGCCCACAGAGTTGGGCAAAAACAGGACCAAAGCACAACTTTTGTTAGTGCCTTGTGCACAAACGGCAGCTCAGCACATTTGGCACAAGATGGATAACGTGGGAGGAAGAACGCTGTTGCTCTGGAAGTCTGTGCTAGCCTGTTAGAGGCTGCTGAGAGCTGCCTGGCAGCAGCGTATCCTGCCATGCATATCCATTATGCAGATATTAAACTGGAAGAAACATCCAATGCTTTTAAGATTCAGAGAGTAAAACTGAAGTTTGCAGTGCATGCCAATTGCTTACGCGGTTTATTAAGCTGCTTCTACCAACTGTCAGTAAAAACACCACACTGCAACTCCAGAAATCATTTCACGACCTGCAAGACTGTTGGGATTATGTTTGTAAGTAGTTATCAGGAGGGCGACTCTAAACAACATATTCCAAAGTTGCTTAGCTTAATTAGCAAAACCAGATGAGACTCATAAGTGTGGCACCTACACAGGAACTAAGAGTAGATCTACAGTTATTTTCAGCACTACCCTCTGGTGCGTCCTTTTCAATCCACACCGTTGGTCTGACACCGTACGAGGCTCCTCCACAGCATCCTGCTGGAACCAGCATCCTGCTGGAAACGCTGTTCTGCAGCTGCACTAGAGCCCTGGCACATGTCTGCCTGCAGCAATGTTAGCAGAGCCTCATGTTGGAGGGGATGAAACAGGAGGGCAGCATGAAAGAAACTGTCTACTGTCAGACTTGATATGTCAAAAAAACTGCATTTTAAAATTGTTCTTCAGTTATTTGACCGTTCTTCATCAATTTTAGAGGGCAGTTTGTGCTGCAGAAAGTACAGTCTGTATGACTGAAATTTGCCAAGGCTGGTAGAAAGTCCTACTTACGTGCCTTAAGAGATCGAGAGCCAGTGAGGCAGGTTATCCAAAAGTACGACAGAACTCTAAGAAAATTTCCTACTTCTTTAAATGTAATCCTTGCCATTTTCCTTCCCACTCTCATTTAAGAATATTTAATTCAATTTAATTAAATTCTTACTGACAACTTCAAACTTTTAAATTGAGATTAACTCGATCATAAACACAACATGTTAGTTTTATACATGTCAGAAAGCTCTAACTCTCCCCGTAGTCCTAAAATAGTTTTGTTTCCTGCCACACCACAAATGTATGAAAAGCACTTGCCTTTCAAGTTCACTGTATTTCCCTCCAAGCTGAATGCCAATCCTCTCTTGACAGTCAGAATGTGAAAGAAATTAATAACCACATCCTTACTTCCAAACTGTATTCTACCCAAAAAGTAACTGCTAGTCCTCTGCAGGGGTTACTACAGGACTACTTCAACATCCACTGTTGAACAGTGCCCCTTAAGCACACTACATGATCTCATAGCTCTTGCTGTCTTGACATCTTTATCACTAATCTCATCAAGAACTGTTCACACCAGTGAGTTCACAGAGCCCCAGACATCCTACATGACCCGTTCTTAATGATAATAATTCTAATCAATATTGTGACATTTAGTGATACCACTTGCTCATTCATGCCACAGGCCAGATCCTAACACAGCATTAGAAGATTATTTTGGTTTGATTAAGCAGAAAATCTGCCTCTGTGTCTTGTGGGCCATGTATCTGTGCCAAAAGGTGTCTTCTCTGTGCTCATATAAAAAACTATCACGAATATGTTGCTGTAAGATAAGAAAAGTCCTTGGAGCAAACTTAAAGCTTAGTAAGGTTTCAGTATAACATTATTAGCTAAGCATTATTTCCATTTAAATCAATCAATCAATCAATATCAAAGTAGTTCTCTGAGTACAGCAATTTTCTTCTTCATCCAGGAAACCCATTCAGAAAAGCATACATATCCAAAGGAGGGTCTGGTTTTAAACTTCAAAAATCTATAGAAACTGAAATATAAGTATCTTCCAAAAATGAAAGAGACAAGTAAGTACTAAACAGCTCTGCAACACATACACTTCGTATCACAAAAACAAAGCTGATGTGGCTTGAATTGCTCAACTGCTAACTAGTGACCTGCTTTCCTGCTCCACCAATTCCAGGAAGTCAGCTAGTACGGATCCTCTGTTACCTGTTCCCTCCAATGACCAAGAAATGTTCTCTGAGGTATAAAAGTTGCCAATTGCTGCTAATGAAATAGTAGGAGAAAGTACAGATTTCAAATAAGCTCCAGTTAAGAGTGGTGAGAATGGAGGGGATTTCACTGCTTTGCAATCTTCCATCCCATCTCCCTTCTGCATTCCTTGCCAGCCCCATTTGCTGTTGGTACCCAAAGAGAAGGGAAATGCCTCTGCTTTTTGACAGAACAGAAAGATACCAAAACTTCTGTGGTGGAAAGAAGCTAAAAGATTTTGGAGCCCTGGCACAGTTAGTCTTTAACCCACAAAGACGGTGCATTTTGGGAGTGGAATTTGGGGATGGAAAGATTACCAGCATGGAGAATACTTGTACACTCCTCTGCTTCTTTAAGATAGTATCTAAAATTTAAAATAGTGAAATCCAATTATAGAAATTGATGATGCAGAATCTACACCAGTGAGGAAAGAAAACCTGTTGTACAGGACGACTTGAATCGCATTCCATTGAAAGAATGATCAAAGGACTGTAGAAGTATTTTCAGCTGTTTCTGTGGTTACACTGTGTTTTTATGGAATTTTGCACTTCTGGCTGTGTCAGAAGTGCAAATACCCAGCTCTCATACCCAGATCTTTTAATCAACAAAAAATCTAAGCCAACAAAATTAGAAAGAATTTTATTCCAAGAAAAATAGTGTGGTACAATTTCCTGCTTCAGAAAGTGATCAAACTGGCACCTGTATCTTTCAGTCATAAAAGACTCTCTTGGGGCACGGGCTCTTGTGTGCTGAATGGGAATGTAGCAGTGGGACTGGGAGACCACCTGCACCTCATACCTGAATGCTTTAGCTTCTGTTAATACACAGGTATCCAACCATACCCAGCCCCTGGCTGCACTGCCAACACTCCACAAACTGTCCCAAAGGGCACTTGCTGCATTCAGCCCACAGAAAACACAGCTAAAAGCTGCACAAAGATACAACTTCTGCATGTCTAAAAGGAGTTGCAGCGCATGTTAGGACAACTGAATGCTTCTCCTCCTTCTGACACGATGGTCCTATGAGACTAACTGAGCAATATACATGATGCTGATGAGCACTAGAGGTGGACCAAGACTGTACAGTTGATTTTGCTATGATTTGCTTTGCAGTCTTAATGCGTTTAATACAATTAAGAATTAGTAATAGGACAAGGGGTAACGGGTTCAAACTTAAGCAGGGGAAGTTTAGGTTAGATATAAGGAAGGAGTTCTTTACTGTGAGGGTGCTGAGACACTGGAATGGGTTGAGCAAGGAAGTTGTGAATACCCTACCCCCAGCAGTGTTCAAGGCCGGGTTGGATGGAGTCTCCGGTGACATGATTTAGTGTGTGGTGTCCCTGCTTATGGCGGGGGGTTGGAACTAGATGATCTTAAGGTCCTTTCTAACACAGACCATTCTATGATTCTAATTATTGAATACAGCATGGGGTACCTTATGTAAACTTGTGTAAATAAATCTTCATTCCATAAAAATCTACTTTGACATTTTTTTCAGATGAATACTGTTACATAGCGCTGGCATGGTGTGAAAAGTATTTTTGTCATTAAAAATGCTGCTAAACTTATTACACCTCGTTATATTTTAGACTATTGTAAATAATTACTGCAGGTGTGAGTCAAACAAATACACAGTTCACACATGAACATACATACTTTGAAGAAGAACGTGGGATTTTTTCTTTATGATACAAAAACTACTTCAAGTTGCTAGAAAGCATTCAGAAGTGAGTTATCCAAGTTCTGAAATTAATGTTCCTTCATTCTTAACAGGGAGAATGCTTAAATTGTTTTTATTTAAGAATATAGCTAAAATTATAAATGAAAATGACCAAAAATAGCTGCTGTGCCATTCTGCTGTATGTGACTTCTTGATTGCTTTATTTTCAGTAGCATGTCTTTTACCATTTGCAGCATCACAAGACCAATAAATTTTTGGATGGGAACGTTGTACTGTGAAATGCTTTATGCATCACTGTCTTCTTGCTCTGGAATTGTTACTCTTACACAAAGTAGGGAATAGAGACTGAACTATTAGGAGCAGCACACAGACAATGCCTTCCTGCAGCTTGTATATGAAATAACTGTAATATCTACCTTCTTATTCCAGTACTTATGTTAATGGAAGAAAACTTGCAAGAACAGCTACAGTAATTAAACAATGAAGCAATTAATGAATGGAGAATTAAGTGTATGAAAACAGGCAAAACAGAACAGGAAAACCAGTTAAGTGCAGTACTTTGAATGCAATTAAGGAGGAATAGAATGAAAGGAATTAAATTAATTTTTTTTAGATTTGACAAGGTTTGTTTTGCTTTGGGTTTTTCTGCTTCCCAGAAATTCTTCTGAGTACAAAGGGAAAAGGATGTGTGTATCACCTCAACATGAAGAGTCTGAAGAAATGAAAAAGTAAACGGCTGACTACCATGGGAAAGGTGCTCATTTTAATTATATCTTGCCCATCTCTGTATTGTTGCACCCTCATTTGTCTGTTTCAGGGAAAAAATATCTCCTTAGGGAAAAAAAAAGCCACCTACATTGTGCAGAAATGAAACAAGGGTTCTTTTCTACTTCAACGTAAAGTATGTTTCCGTGCTCTCTGACTTAACCTACTATTCCAGAAGCTTATAACATGGTCTTGTAAAATCTGTCATGGACCAAAGCTTGGGACATAAAATCTCAGCACAAAAAATACTGTGGGTTATTATTCCTATGTAGGAGAACACACAAGAAGAAACACCGCCATGGGAAATCCATTCGCATCTACACATGGTAGCCAGTTGCCTAAACTAAACACCTCTACCAGGGAAGTCCTGATGCTTCTCTCCTCCTACTTCTGGTTTACCTCATAATGTGACACAGAATCACAGAGTGGTTTGGGTTGGAAGGGACCTTAAAGCTCATCCAGTTCCAACCCCCTGCCACGGGCAGGGACACCTTCCACTAGAGCAGGTTGCTCCAACCCCTGTGTCCAACCTGGCCTTGAACACTGCCAGGGATGGGGCAGCCCCAGCTTCTCTGGGCACCCTGTGCCAGCGCCTCAGCACCCTCACAGGGAAGAACTTCCTAATGTCTAATCTAAATCTCTCCTCTGTCATCTTAAAGCTATTCCCCCTTGTGCTGTCGCTACAAGCCTTGTAAAAAGTCCCTCTCCAGGTTTCTTGTAGACCTCTTTAGGTTCTAGAAGACTGTTAGAAGGTCTCCGCTGAGCCTCTTCTTCAGAGTGAATTTGTCTGAATTAAGCAAGCACAGTAGATCAATCTAAATTAGTAAACTTACTTCATGTTTCAGAAATGATCAACCTAAATAGAAGTCTACTTTCTAATCTGGTAACTCCTCATATTTTTTAATAACCCAAGTGAAAGCATAGTCATCAACTAATTTTACAGCATACTACTGCACAGTCACACAGTCCCTTGACTAAAAATGGACCAGCGTCAGCAGGATTCTTGTGCATCCTACAGCTATTCTCACAACTGAGTCACACCTCCTCTCCTCCTCATGAAAGGAAACACACACAGGTCATGCTCATGCGCTTCATGCATGATCAGAAGTATCAAGCAAGATGATCAGTTTTACTGCACCACAGAATGCAAAACTTGTTCTTTTGTGAACAGAAAGATCTGGATGCTCAAACTATACTGTACAACCATGTGTTGAGTACTCTGATGTTGTCAACAGCATCTAATACTTAATCTCCACAGTTGCTTTACACACATCACAAGCTAACAGCAGCAGACAGGCTTTTTCCCTATGTTGTTAACTAAATATTGTTTAGTGCCACTTGAATTAAAGCCCATCACTAACAACATCATATTGGAATTCACTGTTGATCTGCAGTTTGTAGGCAGAATGAGTTATCAGAGTAAAAATTCATAGTTTCACTTCACTCAAATGAGATTTGCTCTTCCTAGTCACTTGAGCAGTAGATCAAATACAGATATTCTGTCCACCTAAAGATACTTGCTGTATTATTCTCTTTAGTTAACCAAGCACGATCAAACCCAAGAAAAATGCCTGCTTCACAGAGAAGACATCAAATTAAATCACTGCAGAAGACCAAAATTGCTGGTCTTCAATTGTGTCAAGGTCTGTGGATCAGTCAACACTCTGAGAAACAAAGCGATGGTTCTTCCTTAGCCTCCCCATTTGAATGCCATGGTGAGGGGTCTTTGTCCCCGTGCTTATTTATCCCAGTGCAAAAAGCACCTTCACTAAGTAAGGCTGAAATTACTCAACAACTGAAGATTTAGTGAACTTCCACCTCTCTTGAAAATGCCCAAGAACAGGAATTTTGCCAAAAGAATGCAAAGTGACCTTCGTAGAGGGATGCAGAGATACTGGAGGCATTTCAAAGGAAAACCACAAACATAATCAAGGACCCAGCAAACAACACTGCGTAATGTGAGGCCTACTGAGCCTCAGCATATCCAGTTATTTGAGGTGACTTCTGAGTATAGATATTTATACATGGAAAAGAAATCTGATGCTGGGAGGGTTTTCAGTTTCTCTGAGAAATGTAAAATGATGATTCTGTGGCTGCAAGTTGAAGGTAGACCAACTCAACCTTGAAATAAGACTCAGAGATGGTTAAAAGCTGGAAGAAACTATGAGAAGCAATGGCATACCATGGTTTGAAGTCTTTAAGACAAGGTTATACAGCTTTCTAAAGGAAATGCTTCACCTAAGTTTTGGAAGAGACTGTACAGTACACGTGAAGGGGAGAGGGATCTGGGAAGCCTCTGCTCATTCTTACCAAGGCCAGTGTTAAGTGCCAGCACTGATCCCAGCATGCCTCTCCAGCATAACTGTGTAAAGACAGCTCTACTCTTCAGAACACATACATAACCAGAGCACAAACAATCAGATATACTCAAGGTTGGTTGTTCACTTTCCTCTGAAACACAAGATACTTGCCACGGCCAGACAAAAGAAGCTAGCAAAGCTTGTCTTCTTCCCTTGTTGCCTTTTATTGTATGCCTTCTTTACATATTTAGATTTTTACTGATTTTAGAGTTGGAATGGAGAAAAAAATTTCCCCAGGTCAGACTTGCTGGGATATTTTTCCCCTTCCACTGCAATGCAGGATGTGGACTGCCTGCTAGGATTAGCTGGGCAAACTTCCCCTAATCAGCCTGCTGACATTGCAAGGGCCTTCAGAATAACTGGCAGCCCAATCCACCTCCTGTTTCTGGAACACAAGGATGTGGAAGAGGAAAACTTAGTATCCCAATAACCAAACTGACCTTGCCTCCCTGAAGTTAGAAGACGTCACGCAGGAGCAGCAGGGTAGACTACAATGGCCTCTAACATGCAGGAAGTTAAACTGATTAATCTCCTTATCCTATTTGGATTTGATGCATGATGTCTTCCGTCTACTAAAGTTTATCAGTGTTCTTTTAAAAGAAAAAGTAATTTTCATGCTAGATGAACAACAAAAAAGCATTTTATGAACATGGTAGCTTTGAATACATGTACACAGTACCTAACTTAAGAGACAGGATAAGGCATTAGTATCAATCTCAACTGATGTAGGTAATCTCAAATTTTGGTTAGTTCCTGGAATGTAAACCCCAGGAGCTGTTCTTGCTCCCATCAGAACTCTTCTCTATGAAAGCTTAATTCTTTGATATCAAAATGCCTTAGGACAGTGCCATCACTTCTTCCTGCAAGGTAACAGTTATGTGAGATGCAGACACGAAGAAGCTATGCATAGAACACAAAGATCTTCCTGTCTTTGATGGACACCTCCCAGGAAAATACATTTGAGACCTGCTATATCAATATGGACAACATCCAGCATGAAAAAAAGTACTAAGAGAGACCACATAAGGGAATGTAAACATTCCTATCCGTAAGGTCATACTACTTCTTCACAGTGTGCTTGCTTGTTTGACAGCTACACTGTCATAATTTTACACTGTTAAGCCTCTGCTCTAGGGTTTATAAAAGATCAGAGCACTTGTCACTCTCAGTGCAGGTAGAGTGAGATAGAGTGGTTGAGCAGTTCATTCTTCTTTCTAATTACACTCCATTAACCTTCCACATGAGAGCCCCCCTGTGCTTTCATACCAGCAGCACCAACTGGCTGTATTTGATAAGGCTCAGCAGAGGCTGCAAGACCAGCACGTGTAACTGAAGGAACACTTCAGCACTGCAGACTTAGCAGAAGCTGGGCTGAAGCTGCAGTCATATGCAGCTAAATTATACACAGATGGACACCAGCCTCACCCTACCCACTTCCCTCACAGCTCTACTCCTTGAACTTGATAGAGACATATCTGAAAGCCAAATGCAGAACTAGGGAATTATTCTCTATAGGGCACTGAATGGTTACCATGCTTTCATCTCACTGCAGAGACCTGCCAAGAGAAATGCATTTAGAGCATTAAAGCATGCAGGGCGATAGAAAAGAAGTTGTCGTTACATTATAATTAGATCATGTTAGTGTATGCAGCCAGAGTGCAGAGTAAGAAAATGACTTTGGAAATTTAAATCTTTTTTAAACGCACTTTCAGTATCTGGGGTTGGTTGTTGTATGCTCTGAAGACCACGCTGTTAACAAACAGCATTATATTTATCTATACCCTTCTCAACGGTGACCACATAAATGATAGGCTTTTCTAAAAAGAGAGACTTCTTCAATTAATAATGTATTCTATGGGAGTTTTCAACTCAGTGCCAGGAAAGCTATTTTCCATGTGCACGAAGGTAGATTAGCATTTGTGTATACTGAGTAACAGAGTCGGCACATGCTTACACAGATAAAAGGGAAACAAATTTGGAAGGGGGGACTGTAAACAATCTGGAACAGAATCCAAATTATTCTTAAAATAAATGAAACACCACAAAATCTGCACTTTCAAATGACATTTTATACTATCCATCAGAATTTTTAACTGTTTCAAATGACTTTGCAGCATAAAGTTGTATCTGGAACTGGCCTATATAAGTGAGTGATGGCGATACTCTTTTTGCTATTACCGCCATTATCCTCTCCCACCCCTCTCCTGTTTGTTTAATGTATTGTGATACTTGCATCTGCATGCATTTCCATAAATAAATATGACTTACTTCTTTTCTATGGTAAGTCTCCAACCTTCAGCTAATATTTTGAAATGAGCTGCTCTTTTCTAAGTCTTGGTAACTTTGAAGTGTCTGAAACAAAATCTGTTTGTGCTACAAGCCAAGCTATGAATCCAGCCCCATCCTTGTCCAGAATGGTACAGAGTTCTGGCAAAGAT
The DNA here is from genome assembly GCF_000696875.1 of Nestor notabilis. Classification (NCBI taxonomy): domain Eukaryota; kingdom Metazoa; phylum Chordata; class Aves; order Psittaciformes; family Psittacidae; genus Nestor; species Nestor notabilis. The sequence goes on from NW_009918872.1 coordinate 53,033, forward strand.
CCCCTCCAGTGCAAAGGTAACAGAGGTGGCCCTTCTGAAAGGTAAATGCTGCTACTGAACCCACCTAAAGAACACTTGGTTTTCAGTGTGACCATTGAAGACCTTTAACGTAAGACCTGTTTTCTACACTAAGTAATTTTCTAGCAGATTTTGGACCACCTTTCCCAATTTTTCTTAAATGTAATGTAAAGATGCCAATTCAGACTTTAGTTGAATTTAATTTGTGCCATCTAAACCTATAATAAGTGACACAAATTCAGAATTCATGGATGTGACCGAACACAGTTATTCACAAACAGTCAAGCTACTGAGGTTGTCTCAGGAAAGCTGAACAGTCAGAGGGCAGATAGTTCTTTCCTCTAAGGCAGGCTTGCTCAAAGTGCACACACAAGTACCTTTGTAACAATAATTCCTTGGATGAACAATGAACACTGTTGTTGGGATGCATCTGATATCAACTAAGATGCAGGATGAATTTTGCCAGATATAATTTCTCTCCTAAAGATCATGGTCACTCTCATACCTGATAAATTTGAAACAAATGTGATTAGGGAGTTGAATAAAATTACCTAAAGCATCCGTATCTCTTGTTTTGTAAAAGCGCATCTACAGTGCTTCAAGGCAATGAAATCTTGTTTGAGCTGGGGTTAAAATTTGTCAGGACAGCGCTGTGAAGGAAGGCAGAACCACATTTTTATGCCATCCTTAGCTCTTCTGTAAGAAAGAATTCTGAATTTATGTACACATGAATTGTACTTAATGCCCTTATAACTTGCTCGCTCATCTTTTTAGAAGTACATAATAGAATTGTGACTGAAAGCTCCGAAATTCCTGGCTGTAAGCATCTAGTGTTGAAACTGCTTTCAGAGTAAAGCATTGCAGAGGGGCTTCCACTTCCCTGAGCAGCCAGCCATCACTGCTAACACCATTTGGAATACTGTTTTCTGACAAGTGGGCCAACTCACCTCTGACAAGTGCAACACTGGAGTTGATGGGACCTTTTTACAACTAATCACCTGAGAAATGTGCCTCTTCAGAACTTTCTGTTTGTTCTTTTCCCAACACCTCTTAGGAAATATTTTAGAAGGAAGTATTTTGCTCTACAGTGGCTCCTCATTCTTTTTTTACATAAGACCTGTCAAAAGTAATGCGAGTACTTTCCTTTTTTATTATGTCAATAAAGAAGATCTCTTGAGGATTTCTGGAGGGCCATGAGGTGGGTGAACAGATCTTTTAACCTAGCACATGCAGAAGCATGCAGTCTGGTCAAGGACTCCTGGAACAGAACTGCTGAGGTTTTTTAACCTGTTGTAATAATCCTTGAACCTGAGGGACTGTTGACATCACAAATATAAATGTAAGAACCCCATTTTAAATGGTGGGGAAAGAGCCTTCATGCAACTGGCTAAAACTGACTGTATTTTGGGGTTTTTTTTGGAAGGGGTATTTTTGTTACTAGTGTTTTGTTAAAACTTTTAAAGACAGACTGTGAATGCTACAGATGTAAAATGAACTCTGAGGAAGCCTTTGATGAATTCCTGTAATTCTCCAAGGAGTTTTCTGTCAAAGAGAGGTAAGAAATAGAAAATAAGCCCTCTTGTAATTCCTTCTTATGCAATACTAAGCATACATAACATGTTTGCTTTTAGGGGAGACCAAGACTTCTTCACCTCTGCAGGCCTATGTTAGATTTCAAAGGCAAATTAACGTCTTTTTTTTAAGGATTAAACAAAAACTACTGTGTATTTTCAGCACATAATGAAGTACAAGTTCTTTTTTTCACACCATATGCTTGACTTGCTCCTTATTGCAGAGAACACGCAATGTATTGCCAGATGAACACATTTCATGCTCCAAACCGGTATGACCAGCTAAACCTGCACTCAGAGGTATCAGAACATGTTAGTGAAACTCCAAAGTATTATTCCATTGGCCCTCACTCAGCATGTGTTGCGTGACAATTCAGCTGTGAGTATGTTTGGAAGCGTTACCTCAGAACACAGGGACTCCTAAAACCAGCACCAGAGGGTCTGTCTCAGGTATCACTGTCAGACCTGTCTCTAAGAGCTGTACATCACAAAACAGTAGTTTTCCTCCCCATGGTTTCACACTGATGGGTTTATTTTATTTCTTTTTAAAGAAAACACATGTTGCACTATTGAGAAAGGCTGAAAGATTACCGAAACCTAGCAACTGAAACCCAGGCTGGTAGAGCAAAGCCATCTTGCTTTGTGTCCTCAAGACTGTTAACTTCACTCATACTGGGATCTCTAGCTCTGTTATTAACCTAAAGAACCACCTTAAAGCTGCACTGTCTTTGCAACCAGAGTCTAATTAAATTTCATACACATAATGTCACAGAATCATAGAATGGTTTGGGTTGGAAAGGACCTTAAGATCATTTGGTTCCCTTTTAAATTCCAGTCCATAAAAATAAGCCTCTTTCTCAGCAAACCTCCACAAAATGAGAAGCAGAAGGGGAGCTTCAGCATAAGTGAGCAGGTTCTGTGGGCTCTGAGGTAGGGGGGCCATTAGAGGAAAGAAGCAGCTGAGGTAACATTTTCTCTCCTATTACCTCTGAATAAAGCAAACTGACACAGAAATGCAGGGGGCTTTGGGGAAAAAAGCTTCAGGGTTTCTTTCTGTTTTCTAACAAATATGACAGGGCACATATTCAAGAAAATAGGGCATGTTTGTTTGTTTTGATAAAGCTATCCTCTGTTGTATTTCATCTGCAGCTGGGGCAGGATGTAAGCAGAGGAAAAAGGCTTTTAAAAGATCTATACTGCAGACACGCACACACTTACATCAGTAAATATACACAAGGGCATGTAAGTAAGTAGTGATCTAACTTTACTTCAAAAAAAGAAACACCGTGAGCAAAGGCTGAGAAAATATGAATCAACTGGAATAAAAACATCAGTGTGTGATAGGTGTTGCAGAAATAAAACATACCAACAGTGTAAAGATTTTAATGTGCAAACAGGAATACTTGACTGTGCTCTGTATAGGCAGTATTCATGACAAGCAGAGTAGGATTTTCATGGTAATTGTCTGGAGGATCATATAAATGTGTTCGTATCAAAAGCACACTTAATCCAAAACACGTTTGTCAGTTTGCATAGGAAGACAGTCAAGCTGTCATCGATTGTGAGGGAGCTAAGAGGAAAACAAAAAACAAGCTCAAAGAGCCCCATCAGGAAACATAGAAAAGGAGTAAGAAGAAACAGGTTCACACAAGCAAAGGGCACTCACAGACAAAATGAAGCTGAACCGAAAAGTAATGAAGTCTGACAAGCAAAAATTAGTCCTTTCTCACTGGCAGGAAAAAGCATTGTGTTTTATCAGATTGCCTTGGAAAACAGGACACACTTGTAGTCACACAAGCCCCTTTTAAAGCCCCTTCTCACTGACACATCAGGCCTATGCCCAGAGGGATGTCTGAGGTGATGTCTGAGTAGTGCAAGGCCCATGGTATTAGAAATAACTATCTCATCGGAGAAATCAAGTCCATGCTTCATATATACACATGCAAATAGTGACCAGCAAACCGTGCTCGATTTAACCCCACAAACCCACATTCTTAATTGCACAAGTGGCTTGTAGGCTCTGCAGGCCAGCCTGCAAAAACCTTCCGAAATATTTACTACATACTAGTACTATGTAAATAGTAATAATAATTCAGTGACCTTTTCCTGCTCTGTATTTCGAATGTATTTATTAGGAGCTAGACAAATACTGCAGGCTTGCAGCATTCTGCCTCCACATTCCTCATCTTTCTCTTCCAGTTTACCAGAGCAATGAGGAAAGAAGGAGTTTTTGCTCCAAGCTTCTAACACTTCCAGCACAGATTCTCACACTATCTCTCCAAACTGGAGGATCCATCTCTTAGCACAGGGCCAGACAGTGATTTCCTTTACCAATTTAAAGCAGATCAGTGACCCACATTGCTGGAGAAACCACACCAGCAGCGGAGGCTACAGAGGCAGCTGCTTTCAGGCCAGCAACAGCATGCTCAGCATGAACAGACTGTACTAAGATTTTTCTCCCACACACAAAACCAAACTGTTCCTGTGCCCCCTTTGTGCTGACGGAGCCTGTCTCTTGCTTGATGAGCAAGTCGCTATTTAGGAAACCATTTCTCAACCGATTTTGGAGATCCACAATCATGCAGAATGGGCAGTGTTGGTTCGTATTCAGTGGCGATTTCAAAGGTTCTTTGTCCTGGGGAGGAGATGGGACCATTCACCAGCATATAGAAGTGCTGAGTACACAGCTGGAGCGTGCGTGGGGGAAGGGAAACGATGCATGATTCTGCAATTCTATCTGCTACATCCATGCAGTTTTGAAGAGTGATCACTTGGCTTTTCCACTGGTTTGCAAGTGAAAACTTTTTAACGTGTTTGCCAGAATTTTTTGGCTGTTTTTCTAAGAGGAGAAAGGATGAGTGCAGGGAAATGTGAAGCCACACGTACGTGCCACATAATTGGTTCTTTCAGCCCTTTGCAGCGCACATGATTTGCAGTAACATGCTCTGCACCTCCTTACTAGTTAGCAGCCCAATCCAAGACAAACACATCAAGAAGAAAGAGAGAGGAAAAAGCTGTGGACACGATTAACCACATAAGCTTGGCTTTTTTTTCCACGATGCTCAGATTTTTGCTACTAGATATTCAAGAGAAAATAGGGTGCACTATAACAACTGTTACGACAGGCCACAAAGCATAAAGCCAGGAAGAAACCTTTCTGCCTGGCTCTTCGCAGGGCTCACACTTGTACTAGGAAAACGTCACTTTGATGCCCTGTTTGCATTCCATTTCCAACAACAAGGAGGAGGATGGAGGTCTCTGGTTTCTATGACAACCCAGATGGGCCACAATACAAGATACTTACAAACGTTCCACCGCGGGGATGCCAGATCAAATTAAGCCTGAGTTTACACTACTTCAGAGAAACTAAAATGAAAGAAAAAACCCAAACAAAACATGAATGTCAGAGGAAGGATGACATTTCCTCAGCACACTGAAAAAGATTTCTGAAAGTAGATGATAAAGAAAGGAGGGATTTTTCCCTACTAAAATAAATAATAATGTCAACGCAAACAAACCAAACCCCTCATTTACATGAGTAAATGTTTTCATTAAAACTAGGCTAGTGGGAAGTTACCATCAGACGTTAGAAGCAAAAAGCAGGCCCCCAAAATAACATGATTTTATTAATTTACTTAACTCATCATAAACAGGCAAATTTGGCATCCCAGTGTTTCACAGGGCTTGTTTAAAGCCCTGAGTTATATTCTGTGATATGGTTTTTCTGTTATTTATCCCTGATTTGGTGTTCTATGACATTTTGCAAAAGATACTCAGGTGTAGAAAACACTCCATATTCTACCAGGAGATGTGAAATTAGTGAGATATTTCAGTAACAGTAACACAAATGCAAAAACAGTTATTGTGTGCTCTCAGTAGCCCAACTGGTCACTGTTAAAAGGGTGAAGTGAGATGACTTCTCGAAGGCACTAAACAGGGAAGCCAGTTTAGGCAACAGCAGCAAAATGCCTTCTGAAGAAACACCTGTAAAAGCTTTTTGTAAGCTTTTCGGATGTGGCATACATAGATGTGGTTCCCAAAACAAATCAAGTTAATGAATTTCTTAATAAATGTGTATTTTAAGGCACATTATTTTGTTTTTTTAGATCTGATATAAGCTAGGTATTGTCTTCCTTTTTAATCACTGTCCTATTTCAAGTTACTCGCCTTTCTTTCTTTCATCTTAATCACCAGGTAGTTAATAGCCTTCATTAAATATGTGATAGGCAGCGAGGCTCACAGTAAGACAGATAACCATGCACTTTTAGAGGCTTATGTTCTTTGGGGAGAGGGGAGGCAAAGAGGAGAGAAAGGCTTAACAGCTGTGCCTAGTCAAAATAATCCAAAATTAGAGGGACTGTAACATTTAAAATTGGAACAGAGAGCCTTGAAATCCGGGTCTGTGCAGATATCTTTAAACACTTATTAAAAACTGCAGACACTCACTCTTCATAAATCAGCACTGCTAACCAGTACTATTTACACAAGGACTAACTAGTCAGCCTGGCTTGCAAGAGCCTCCTCATCACCCAGGAGAACAGCCACCCCTCGCACCATCAGCTGTGCCTCTTCCTGGGCCTGAGCCTATTCCCCTATTTAATACACAACCTGGGAACTGTGGATTTCAGGAGTGTGCCCAGGGTGGGCAGAGACCCAGGCTGGCACCTGCCTGTCCCCCTGCTCCTCAGCACTCCTCTTCCTTCCCCTTTCACCCAAGCCCTCCTGGTTAAATCCTTCTACCCTGTGAACATCACAGTGTGATGCACGGGGCAAAGGAACCCAGCAGAGCAGGCAGCTTGTGTTCCTGCCATGCCACATGCCACCAGTGCTCCTGTCAGCAGTGGCCGGCGGAGCCAGAGAGACATGCTGCGGTGACGGTAAGAGCAGAAGTGCTTTGGGGATCTGCAAAGAGCTCCTGCAGGATGACCAGAGTGCTGAGGGATGCAATTACACATCTGTAACGTGTTAAAATACCTGGTGATTGCTCAGCTACTGGGCATTAACTGGAAGCGATGAATCGGGATGGAGAAGTGGGACTAAGGACACAGTTGGGCATGACAAGCTTAAACTTGGACTACATTGCTTAAACTTTGGCTACAGTCATACCATACATTTAGCCTGGAGAAGAGTAGCTGTGTGGAGACCTCAGAGCAGACTTCCAGTATCTGAAGGGGGCCTACAAGGATGCTAAGTACATCTCCATCAAGGACTCTCCATCAGGGACTGCAGCAATAGGACAAGGGGTGATGGGTTCAAACTTAAACAAGAGAAGTTCAGGTAAGGTACAAGGAAGAAGCGCTTTACAGTGAGGCTGCTGAGGCACTGGCACAGGTTGCCCAAAGAAGCGCTAAATGCTCCATCGCTGGCGGTGTTCAAGGCCAGGTTGGACAGAGCCTTGGGAAACATGGTCTAGTGGAAGGTGTCCCTGCCCATAGCACAGGGGTTGGAACTAGATGATGTTAAGGTCCTTTCCAACCCAATTCATTCTATGATTCTGTATAACTGCTACCTGTGTTTCACATAAAAAACAGAAGACAAGGAATGGCATGATGAAAAAGAGAATCTGCAGAGTGCTAATGCATACTAGAATTTTAACAGTATAATGGGAAGAACAGAATGAACCAGAAATAACAGCAGGAAGGAGCTGTAAGTTGTAAGGGAAGGTAGTATACCAGTGGAGAAGCTGCTTGATGTCACACAGTTAAAGTTACTCTATTCATGATGTGGTGTATGTATCAAGAGACCGGGTCAAAAAGCCAGGCCAGTGGATTCCTCTCACAGGCTCTATTGCCAATCACATAGCCCAGACATTTCAAAGCATGAACTTCCACTCTGCAGCGATACAGCACGGAAGAAAGTTGTACTCAAATTGCACAGCATCCACTATTCCACTGCATCTTTCAACTATCAATTCCATGCAACTACAGCACCATAACTCATTACTGACCCCTACAAGGAATACTTTCTTAAAAAGAAAAACAAACCCCAGAACCAAACAGAAAAACCCACAGGCAAAAAAAAACCTGATCCAAACCCCACAAAACGCAAACATGGATGAACACTAAAGTTTTAAGGAAAATCAGCAACATAAATCTTCATTAACAAGGAGTTATAGCTGCCTGGTGCTCCTGCTGACTACGAAACTCAGTGAATCCCAACATCTAAAACTAAGAAAGTATTCAGGGTATATATCCATGCGGATTAATTTTGCCCTCTTGGGATCCTGATGCCCTGGATATCATCAACACTAAGTAGCAAGGAATGTACTTGCAGTTTTCCAGCACCTTAGCTGACCACAGCACAGGTATCTTCAGAAAAGCAATCTACACTGCGTACCTAGGATGGTATTCAACTCTTCTAATACTGTAATTAAACAGATCAACCTTTGGTTCCATGCGCAGTCAACAGAAACAGACAGCTGGGTGGCTGGATGAGTGATGCTAGGCCCTGTCTTCACTAATTCTGGACAGTTTAGACTACTTTTTACACAGCTGATACCAGAAACCCTGAGCTGACTCTCTAGAACATCTCTTCTTCAACTCCAGAGACCCCTCTTTTAGTGCCCCATTGCTTTATGCAGATACTGCTGTTTGACAGCATAACTTAGTCTGTCCATCATTAAAAACAGCAGCCACACTTACCCTGCACCTTGCTGCTGAGAGCAGCAGTCACTTACAGCTGCATCTCCTGATGCTAACGCAGGCACTACAGCGCAGCACCTCTGCCCTTGCTGACATCCACTCTGTTTCACAAATACCACCCACATCTTCCTCTCCGACTGACAGTTTTCAATTAGAACTGAGTGACTGTTCTCAGCGTGTTCATAGCTCAAAATGTGCTTTTTCCACTTCGCAGCTATAAAAGGCTTGTGTTCCTGATTTGGCATAATTTCTCTGAATCAAAGACTATTGCCACTTCCTACCAACTTTGCCACAGTGAAATGACTCAGAGCAGGTCTCCCTGGGGATATCTACATCTTGCTTGTTTGATTCTGAACACAATGGAGAAACAAAGGGGTTATCTCATAAAACGTCTAGGAAATCCCCTTAAAACAGCTCTGCCATATGATCCAGCTCAATGTTAACAACTTAGAATTCTGTTTTTACTTCAGGTTAAGGGGCCTACAAGAAATCTGGAGAAGGACTTTTTACAAGAGCATGTAGTGTTAGGACTAGGGGGAATGGCTTTAAACTGAAAGAGGGGAGATTTAGACTAAACACTGGGAAGAAGTTCTTCCCGGTGATGGTGGTAGGACACTGGCACAGGGTGCCCAGAGAAGCTGTGGCTGCCCCATCCCTGGCAGTGTTCAAGGCCAGGTTGGACACAGGGGCTTGGAGCAACCTGCTCTAGTGGAAGGTGCCCCTGCCCATGGCAGGGGGATTCTATGATAATACTAAAGCATTTGTATGTAATTCCTACAGAATGGCTCCAGCATCAAAGGAGGCCTAACAGGGAAATTTGCTGAACTCCACTTTCCGCAAGGACCCAAAATACTATTGGGAAACTTGTGTTAAGATTTCTAACGCTGTTTGTATTTTCAGTACATCTATCAGAACATATTGTCAATTCAGCCAGTACTGACTCACTCTGGGGGGAAAGGGAGAAGAATCAAAAAAAAGTAGATAATCTCTCCTGGATTATTAAAGTACATGAGACTAGAGAACTAAAAATCACCAGAATTAAAGCTCTTCCATTGCCTTGACATTATGACTATCCTGAAATAGAGAAAATCACCTGCACAAGAAACTAAAGCAACATGTTGTTTAGCAGCTGGTAAATGATAATTTTAGAACTGAACCAGTATTATCAGTCTTGAAGATAAAAGAAGCAATAAAATAAATAACAAGACCTCTGCTAAATTCAAATCCAATAAAACCACATGAAATATATCAAAGTTTGCTGAACAGAATAGGATGAAGCAGATGAAAAGCAGCTAACTTCCCTGCTTCTAACAGGCTTTTTACAAACAGATTAAAGCCAAAATATATTAACATTTATAAAACCAAAAATAGTTAAAAGTAAGCTTTTACATGCCAAAACATTTAAGTGGTTGCGTCTATAAAATGCATCCTTCCTTTAGATTTGACATTTCAGAGGTATCAAATCAATGTTCGTGCTTTCAGCTATGTGAAATCTTAACAGTGATACCACATTGATGTTCCTGTTTGCAGCTATGCAAAGTCTTAACAACACTAAGCAGATAAGTATTGTTCGAGGACAGGTGAATACTTTTGCTGCTGTATGTTGTTCAAAACCCAATTATAGTACCAAACTCTTCTGCCTGTTGTGTTCTGCTGTTGTACTTTTCTTTTGTATCTACTCATTTGTACCATGTCTGTGCACACAGGAAAAACACATGATTGCAAAAACTTCCCTCCACAAATGTTTCTGTATTAATTTTCAATTAATTAGGTCAGAATGGTCTTTAAAAGTAAGAAAGCTGAACACTAACAATCTGTCAGTGCTAAACAAGCCCTAAAGATAAGCTCATGCTGTTTGTTCAAAGCACTGGTTGTTCTGTGCATCTGGAAGAATTCACACTCATCAAGTGTGTTTGCACCATCAGACTCAAAATTACTTTAACAGAAGAACATGGAAGCTAGTAGCAGGAACCCTGACATCCTTAAGACCTGGTCTTCCAAGAAATGACCCGCTTCAAGCACATAAACAGGTATTTTACATTAAACCCTTCCAAAAGAACCCTCTCCTCCCAAAAAAACCCCCTCTTGCACTAAATTTTGCATTCCTTAAAATAAGCTGAAACAGACACAAAACCCAAAATACCACCTCGCAGATTTAGCTGTCTTACACAGAATTAGAAGTAATAGTGAAAAAACAAGGCAAAATAAGAAAACCCAAAATAAAACCAACCAAAAAACTCCCAAACCATACTAGAATAAGATGCATCTCTTCCACTTCACTTTTCTAGTGGCCAAGCCACCAAAAGGGCTAAAAAATAATTTAGTTGTTAATTCAGTTAGTATAAAACTTTCTTTTTCTTGAAAGATACTGAGAAAATTGCTGTTTCAACCTTCAATTTCTAAACCCATAACAAATCAGAGATTACCACTGTTATACATCACTGAAAGCTGCTACCACCGTAACAAGCGTTCCCCTCTCCGTGTCAGCAGGTACGGTGGGTGCCGCGGCGCTGGTGTCCTTCAGCGGTACAGGATGCTGAGGACGCAGAATTCCACCTGTATCCCAGAGGAGGTAGGACACGGCCCGCGGCCCATGGTGGGGCCGGTGACCCCGGTACCCCCCTCCCGGCTGAGCCCTCCGCGGCAGGAGTGATCGGGCGCCACCTTGCGGGGCTGGCGGGCACCGCTCCGCGCTCTCCCTGTCGGTTCTCACCCGGCATCAGCGGAGACGGCAATTTGCAGCAATGTATTAATAAAAACAACCCACCGCCGTTAAATTCTTCAGAGATTTTCAGCTCTCAAAGGCCATCTAAATCTGTTCGTAGTGAAACTGAAGCGCTACGGTTACGCCGTAAAGTTTTCATTCGCTAAATGTCCTACCAAAGCTGTTCCCAGGCTGAGCTCTGTGCCAGCACTAAACCTTTAGAGCGTGGTGTTATTTACTCCTCATGCACGCATTGCAAAGGCTCTGGCTGAAGACCCAACAAGACTTTAGAGACTTCCACTGCCAATCCTACTCCAGCTGCTCTGCGCTGCTCCAGTGGCTCCAAACAGCTGGAAAGCCAGTGGGGAACAGCAGCTCAAGCACTCCATCCACCAAGGCAGGGGGCCCTCCCCAGATGTGGCACAGCTGGCATACCAGCTCAGGCAGTGCTCACTGCCAGGCACAAGCAAAGCATAACTTTGCAGTTGCTCTCAGACTCAGCCATGAGCTCTTGTGGCCAAAGGAGCCACAGCCAAGCAGAATGCTTGGCAAAAAAAAGGCTTTTGGGCTCCTCTAACTCAGAGCAAAGTCCAGCCTATTTAGATCTGTCCTTAAATGAGAACATAACCAAGCCATACACACACATACATGCATAAGGAATGTCACCAAGCTAATACTACAAGAAATCTGGTCCTTCATTTCTGTGAGTTATGGCAGAGGATGACTTAAATATGCTCTGCATTACATACAAGGTCCAAGATGCCTGAAAACAAGTACCAATTCCCACGTGATCTGTCTAGCCACATCCATGTGACAAAAAGGTCTTCATGTTCAAGTCCAGCAGACACCAGCAGGCTTCTGACAAGTGCTGTTCAGAGCTGGGTACCAGTGGACCAGCAGGTACTCCAGACCTCTCAAGCATCGCAGATTCCAATGTTTCAAGAGCTCGAGTGAATCAATCACCTCAACATGCATCTCTGCTAAACAGAAATTGCAAAAAAGGGTGTTGTACAAAACACATGGCTTAAAGGAAGGCACAGTGAACTATAAGGCAAGGAACACTCACTGCTATACATGTCTTTCACAGAACCACGGAATGGCACCCTCACAGGGAAGAATTTCTTCCTAGTATCTAATCTAAATCTACCCTCTTTCAGCTTAAAACCATTCCCCCTTGTCCTCTAATTCTGGCTCCTGAACATTACTAGAAGTGTAGTTTGAATTACTGCTTAGTCTCCCTGTTCTTTCATAGCTTTAACTGAGATCTTGTCACAGTGAAGATGTGCTTTTACTGTAGATACATCTGGTATGCCTTGGTTTCGCAGTTGTCATGACAAGTCCTGTAACTCTTGCCAGTGCCCTGCACTGAGCTCTGTTACTATAACTTGTCATCTCAGTAAGAAGGAGGCTTGGACACCTATGGGTTATTAGAGATGAAGAAAAGGGAAGTGTTCTCTTATCAGCCTTTGGAAAGAAGGATTTTTGGAGGGGGGGAAACAGCAGTTAGAGGCGTGTGCTACGTGAGAGTGCTCAGTGACTGTTACAGGCAGAATGTAACCGAGAAGGCCCATTGGACTCATCTGGCAGCGCTTATTTGCTGGATGCTGTCATCTTCTGTAGCATTTTTTCCCCTCCTTAAAAAATGGGGGGAAATATTTGTAAAAGTAGGGTATAGTTACATCCAAATAACAACCTCATTTCTCTTTTTCCGAGGCAACTGAGGGTAGAAAATGCCTTTAAGGAAAAAGGCTGAGACTGAACAGCTTTAAACAATTTAATGTTCTGTTTTCTGCTTGTAGTTTGTAGAGTGGGTTTTACAGACCAGAATTCGGAGCTGTGATGTTAGAGAAGAACCCAGTTCTCCTCAGTGTTTCAAAAGGAAAGTCAAATAAACATACCAGAAATATTTGATACAGAATTTACTAAATAAACCCAAAGAAGACCTATGAATAATATCGATTTAATTGGTTCTTCTAATGGAGCAGATAAAACCTGTAGTTAACATAGAGCTTTTCCAGGTAGAGGCTCAAGACACATTCCTCCCACTAAATCAATGGCAGAAGCCCTTGTGTGCTTCCTGGTGGAATCCGGGTACCAGTTTGCCCCCAGAATGTCTTGCAGAGCTTTCTTTGCTCCAAGGAAGAAGACGTGGCAGTGTCTGAATGATTGTAGAAGATGAAATTTCATAGTCTGTGTGCAGTGGAGTGGAAAAGGTGGGGTCCCGATAAGGCAGACTGTATGGGAATACTTCATCTATATGGTATCTGGGGGTTTCAGACACAAGATTAAAATAAACAGATGCTGGTGCAGGACCAGCATGCTCTCTCAGGGGAAGTTCTTCCTCTTTATTCTCCCTTCTTCCTCCATCCCTGGCAATCTTGGGTTCTTCTCTACACTGTGACTGAGAAGGGGAGGTAAGAAGTGTCCCTGGCCCAACTTCACATACTACCGGACGCTTAGAAAGCTCTTGGGGGAAAAAGAGATGTACTTCTGTATTATCTCAAGCTGAAAGGGGAAATTAATGTCATCTGTCATTTTTTGGGCAAGTACTCCAACCACAAGAACATGTGCAGCCAAGCACTGCCGGAGTAATGTGGGTAGATGTCTGAGTGTGCAGAAGAGATGGGATTTCAGGCATTCATCAGGATTTCCTTTAGGCAGAGTTGGACTAACAGGACTCTAAGTGTTGTAAACTATTATACTTTCACATCTTACTTTACCTTCTATTAGTTTAGAGGAATCAAAAACAAAAGAGGAGATTGGGGTGGTACATGGCTGTTGCTTTTCAGTTTCTCATAGGTGGAGAAAGTGAAGTCTGGAAATGTCTTTGTACTGCATTATTACTGTATTACGGAGTATGAATTGTGGAAAGTGAATTTACAAGAAGTAACTTCTGTCTCAAATTAAATGCTTCCTTTTATTTAACTATTGTGGTTAGTGTATTTCTACCGTTTTATTTCTGTTAAAGGTCTTAGCTTCCAGGAAGATTTCAGACAAAGTTAATATTAATGAATAATTTTAAAAGAAAAGTTTAATTATTAATAACACCTCCAAAAGTCAGTAACACACTGGAAGAAAAACGGGAGCTTCCTGAAATGAGGTTGCTGAAGGAAGGCTCTTCAGTGATTTCCTGTAGTAACATGGTTTAGCAGAATGTTATATTCAGTATCCGGTATTCTCATTTTTAAAACCTCTGGTCTTTCTGTTTCCACGAGTTCTTAAGAAAGTGCCACTTGTTTAGGCAGGGAAATGCTCTTGACCCGAGATGAGACTGAAAAAATATTACATTTATGTTCGATTCCCTGTGTTCTGATACATTTTTTAATTACTATGTTGTTATTTTTAGCTAAGTTCATCTTTGCACTTTCCTTATTGAAACTTTTCACATGATTCTAGTTGTATGTAAGATTTCTGGTAGCGCATGCTCCTTCAGTGTTCAGATGCAAACTGGAGGAAGAAAAGTTTACTGTTTTCTTAGCATTCACCAATATCAGTTTAGCTTAGCTCCTCTGACTGTTGAAGGCTTATTTTTGCTTATGAATGTGAACAGCCAGAAGTCCAGGTTAAGATTAAAGTCATAGTGTACTAAACAGTTGTACTAACAGTTGGGGTTTTTCCCTGAAAACAGTACAAATATGTCAGGAGAGAGGAAAGGAAGAGTTTTCTCAAAGTGTGTGGATACATTTTCCATAGTGATAGGACAAGGGGGAATGAGTTTAAACAAGGGAAGTTCAGGTTAGATATAAGGAAGTTTTTTACTGTGAGGGTGGTGAGGCACTGGAACAGGTTGCCCAAAAAAGTAGCAAATGCTCCATCGCTGGCAGTGTTCAAAGGCCAGGTTGGACGGAGGCTTAGGTGACATAGCTTAGTGTGTGGTGTCCCTGCCCATGGCAGGGGGTTGGAACTAGACAATCTTAAGGCACTTTCCAACACTGACCATTCTATGATTCAACTAGTGTTTTATGGAGTTCAGGAGCAGCAGAATAATCTCACAACTAAGAAGTTAAGAAAAACCAGTTCTTGTTCTCTATGACACTAGGGTTTCTGCTGCCCCACCCGCCCCTTGGGCTTCCAGTCCTGGAGAGCTGCTGGGACAGTGGAGGGTGGTGTGTCTCAGCTTCCACACATGGTGACATACAGTGTGTGGGACATCATCAGAACACATGAGAAGTGACTGAGATGTCCAACACTTGTCTTCTGTTTCATGTTCTTGTAAGATCAGTTATGGTATGTTAGTCAATGATGGTTTTTGGAAGAAAATATTGATGTGAATTAGATCAGGTATTTATGAAAGAAAACTGGAAAGAAACAGATTTTGCTACTGGCTGTCACAATGAATATGCTACTTCCTGTAATCCACTTGCATGGGGACAGAAAGGTTTGAAACAAGGACCTTTCATTAGCTCTCAGCATGGCTCTGTGTTGATGGAGTTAATGGGATAGAAAGAGAAGTAACAAAAGTGATTTGTCGGTGTTTTTGCCAAAAACACAGCTATTTTTGAAGTAACATTTAAATGTGCATTGGATTTCCCAGAATCTCCTCCTATTTTGAGGAGAGGCACCTGATCAGAGCTGTGGTTTTATGCGAGATAGTCAAATATATGGATTTGGAAGTCATCTTGAAGGCTGGACTGGGTATTTCTTTTGTATTAGGACTGTGTTTCAGTTCTAGGATTGCAGAGATATTCTTGTGCAATCTATGTTTATTCGTTTATAAGGCAAAATAAACTGTTGAGTGGTTTGTGGCCAGGTTCAGTCATAAAATGTTAGAACTGAGCAAAGACAACACAAGAGGGACATGGACCTCGTCAAGTGAGTCCAGCGGAGGCCACAAAGATGCTCCGAGGGCTGGAGCACCTCTGCTGTGGAAACAGGCTGAGAGAGTGGGCTTATTTGGCCTGGAGAAGAGAAGGCTCAGGGGAGACCTTAGTGCAGCTCCCAGTGCCTAAAGGGGCTACGAGAAACCTGGAGAGGGGCTTTTTACAAGAGCATGTAGGGACAGGATGAGTGGGAATGGCTTTAAAGTGAAAGAGGGGAGATTTAGATTAGACCTAAGGAAAAAGTTCTTCCCTGTGAGGGTGCTGAGGCGCTGGCACAGGGTGCCCAGAGAAGCTGTGGCTGCCCCATCCCTGGCAGTGTTCAAGGCCAGGTTGGAGCAACCTGCTCTAGTGGAAGGTGTCCCTGCCCATGGCAGGGGGTTGGAACAGGATGAGCTTTAAGGTTCCTTCCAACCCAAACCACTCTATGATTTCCCATTTGAAAGTCAGCTCCTACAGGGAAATAATGATGTTTTGAAAGTCCAGGCCTATCATTGGGTATTAAGACATTTTCTTCAGTTTGATGTGGGGTACATCAACACAATACTATTTTTTTAAATGCCCATTTTCAAAGTTTTTCTCATGGTATCAGCTGTGTCTTCGATGATTAAAAATTAATACGTTTTGTTTGTGTGCGCACTATGAGATACACATTATATTGTCCAAGGACCTGCAATTTCTCATTTTAAATAGTTGGCTTTCACTTTAACTTCTTGAATACATAGAGAAAAGCTACTCCTCATGTTTTTGAAAGCCTTCTGAAGCATTTCTGGGGTGTCAGCATTCTCATTTGCCACAAGAAGCTGTTTCTGATGAGCTCAGGATTTCAGCTTCAAATCAAGTTACATCAGAATGACATCAGCTGAATATTAATCAGGGCAGCACACACAAACAGGTGTGACAAAACCATGCTGTGACTAAGATGTGAAATCCTAATTCATACCAAGCCCTCCAAAAAGCCTATATTTAAGTCCATCCAATAAAAACAGACAAAAAACCTATCAAACATATTGAAACAGAATTGTTTGCTAAAAAAGTCATGCACTGTAGAATCATCCTCTTGAAAAATCAAACAGCAAAATGTAAACTCTCAGTTTAGTGTAATTTGAATATGGAGAGTTACACCTTCACTTCTGGATGCTGATGGCAACGGTGTGGTTACATCCTACTGATACACACTACTCCATTACTGATAAATTCCACCTCTCTGAAGGCTCCTTATTTCTTCAGCCCTGCTAGTTCAGCTGTGGCTGGAATAGCACACACACATGGCACAGGGAAGGCAAGGAGGTAATCTAACAACCAACAGAATAGTAACAAGAAACTGCTCCCTACCACGCTGCAGCAGAAGCACAATGCTGCTGACCTTTGCTTGTAACATACCTCTCTCTCCGGGTATTCAGATATAGAAGGGAACATCCACCAGTGACATTATGTACAAAACAGATCATATGGATACAAAGAGAAAGACCTGGACAATGCTGTCACTCCTTCTGACTCCTAAACACAAAGATCTATAGGTACCCCTACACCATCAGCTGAGTTAAATCAATTACAGTCTAAAGGTGTATTTTATCCATTAGGGCACACAGGGAAGTTAGCGAGCTTTGATTTTGAGTTTTCCTTTGAACGGAAACATCTTCACTTAAACAGCTGGGTTTTAATCTTTTCTGAATTTGGATTTATTTTTTCTTTTAACTTTTTAGAAATAAATCTGGTTCTCACTGGTAGTGAATCTATAAAACACTGCAACAAGAACACTCCCTAAATTTTTAACGTATTTTCACTAATCAGAAAACAGCTCAGATCAATGTAATTTTAAAGTTAAAATAAACCTAAACATACATTCATTCAAACTATTCACATATAGATTACTATGTTCAAAATGATTATTTAATAGATTTTACTCTTTTAATCTCTTACTATAATTTGTGGCAAGGAAAATACCAATATTGTACCAGGACACTATACATTTTGAAAAAGATCAGTACCAATATATCGAATGTGTTGTGTATCTGCGGGGAATGGAATTTTATCAAGGCATGATTTGCATTTAAATCAGATGTATTAAACAGAGAAGGGTTATCTGATAAGACAAAACTGAACTGGTTTTAGTGAACATGTCCTTCAAGAGTTTGGAGTTAGTAGATCTTGCCCTTCTTCAGCTCCTTTTCACTTACACTTTAAGACAGGCGGATGAAACTAGATGATCTTAAGGTCCTTTCCAATCCTAACTCTTCTATAATTCGATGATTCTCCCAGATTGTTTTTGAGCTCTTTATGAAGCAATTATAAAACTAAATTAACTGAATATGCATAAATGAGGAAATATGCTCTTTACCTGCAGAAGGGACTATGACTGTTATAATTCAATTTAACACATACACACTAATTCCAGCAGTGTACCAAGCCATTTCCGTGAGGTGGTTCATTTGACTTCTTTAAGATGTCAGAAACAGCCCTGTATTGTTTAATATTATCTTCATTAAAATTAGATTTATTCAAATTGAAACAGGGCATGACATTGACTTGCAATAATTTTAAGTAGGTACATTTTAAAATAAAAGGAGGAATTTAAATGAACAATCTTTTTTTCTTCTTTTATAAACTATCAACTGCTAACTACTCATCATTGAACATTACACATTTATTTATAGGATGAACCATGCAAATACCTAATAAAGCACAGTAATACTGCTGGCAATATTTAGGCTTTATATAATGTTTACAAGCATAATTAATCTTCACAATAACCTTGTAATGTTGGTAGGGAGTAAAGTACTCATTATTCTTTAACTTCACATATGGGAAAACTGAAACAGAGAGATTAATTTAAAAACAAAAATGCAAGTGTACGTCCCCCAAATGCAAAGTCAAGGCCTAAGCAAGAAAAAGACTAATTTTAAAGGCATTAAAATCAATAAAAGCAGATGGGGCTCTGAGCCTGTGAAAACAAGTTCTCTTCAGGAGTGTAACATTAGACATTTGACAGTCTGGGATAACATTTTTATTAAAATGGTTGCATTATTTTCCATAATTAATGAAATGGGCATCCAGTTCTGCAGCTAGATCAGCCAGGCCCTGCCACAGCTTCCAGCCCAGCATCTTACCTACCTTTTTATAACTGATTTCAACTAAGAATACATGCTAGTTTTCCAGATACACACACACACAGAGGCCTTTATTTAATATTAGAAAGAATGAAGAAGCATACACTGTGTCAATACCACCTTTGTCAGAGTTAGGGCAACCAAGCACTGCCTGGGCCCACTTCTGCTTTGGTTTTATCATGAAGCACGACACGGGTGCCTCCAAACTTACACTGAGAGGCCAACTTCACTGCATGGATTTTTATCATACAGAAGTAGAAAGAATACCATTGTCTCCTTCAGCTATTCTGATTATTCACCACAGGGAAACAGACTGCATATACACTCCATATCAGTCCAAAGTAAATAACGTCCTAGCAGGACACTGTTGCTCTCAATTTGGCTTCACTTCCCTTGAGGGCACAGCACTTTTAACAGTGTAATTCCTAACAAGTGAACAAACTTTCAGCTGACACATTCTACACACGTTTAGATTTTTCGGAACAAAACCTGTTATTGCTTTAGGTCAGCACTTTCACTGAGACTTTCACTTACTCCATCTCCCGCAAACAAAAAGTTCATGAAAATAATGACAGAAGAAACTCTTTTTCATGGGTCTGACTGGGGAGCAGTGAAAGGAAATGAATTCCAACATGCAGCTGACGTTTGTGAGCACACGCAAAGGAAAAATACATGTACTCGCCCAGAGCTGGTCTGGTCTTTGTTCTTGGGCTGGAACAGATTCCTGCCAGGGACACAGAATCCAACAAGGCAAGGCAGCGCAGTAGCAGAAAGACAACACAAGGTAGCGGTCACTGAAGCACAGAGGAAAGGAAAAGGGGAAGAAAAGAAAGCTGACTGTGAAGGCCATGAAATGGGGATGTTGGCTCCATCCGCGATATCTGACTGTTGGGCAGGGGATGCTCTAATGGAAAGCACTCCCTTTGACTCTCAGCCAAAAACTTAAAAGCATCACCACAGCTGCCTGCGTTGTGTTACTTTAGGTTTCAAAAGGGGAGGGAAAAATCCAGAGGTACTTCATGGTTCAGTTCACGAGCTCCCAGAGTTCTCCGATTGAGTTTGGAAGCTCCTACAAAGCCACTAGATAGCTAAACTGGACACTTACACACAAATGTGTACGAATACTGCCCAGAGAGGATCCCTGTGGGAAAGGGTAGGTGATGTACACCTGGAATTCCAAACACTAACTGCTAACTTCAGAAAAACTATGTGGGTCTAAACGCTTTACGAATAAAAGAAGGGAAACTGAACTCCCAATACTTACCAGAAAACCTTTCACCAAGCAAAAACCACACTCATAGAAGCACTCAAAAGAAGCATGACCAGCAGGTCAAAGGAGGTGATCCTGCCCCTCTACTCTGCTCTTGTGAGACCTCACTTGGAGTATTGTGTACAGTTCTGGTGTCCTCAACATAGAAAGGACATGGAGCTGTTGGAGCAAGTCCAGAGGAGGGCCACGAGGATGATAAGAGGACTGGGGCACCTCCCATGTGAAGACAGGCTGAGAAAGTTGGGGCTGTTCAGCCTGGAAAAGAGAAGGCTGCGTGGAGACCTTATAGCAGCCTTCCAGTATCTGAAGGGGGCCTACAAGGATGCTGGGGAGGGACTCTTCATTAGGGACTCTAGTGGTAGGACAAGGGGTAATGGCTTTAAACTTAAACAGGGGAACTTTAGGTTAGATATAAGGAAGAAGTTCTTCACAGTGAGGGTGGTGAGGCACTGGAATAGGTTGCCCAAGGAAGTTGTGAATGCTCCAACCCTGGAGGTGTTCAAGGCCAGGCTGGACAGAGCCTTGGGTGACATAGTTTAGTGTGTGGTGTCCCTGCTCATGGCAGAGGGGGGTGGAATTAGATGATCTTAAGGTCCTTTCCAACCCAAACCATTCTATAATTCTATGATTAAGCCATAAAACAAACAAAAAAACCCCCATCTAGAATAGGAAGCAAAAAAGTAAGAAATCAACCAATTTCATCAATGCTGTGATTGAAGATGTTATTAGAGGCAAACATGTATCCTTCAAGAGGGAAACTCACCCCTACCACGCCAATAGTGGGAAGCATCAATTATGACAGATGAAATCAAAGATGGAATAAGGAGACACAAGGGAAAATGTGAACAGCAAACAACAGAGCTGTACCAGCACTATCAAGGCACTCCTGAGATGCATCAGAGCAGGAAGCACACTGGTCTGCTGGGCTGCTGAAGAATCAGTGGACACCTCAGGTCTAACATCTGCAGAGGTCGTCTTCACAGGACATGAATATATGCCTGTAACTTTACTTTTCATGTATCTTCATACGGCAAGATGCCAAAGAGATGATGTTAGCATCAAGTTGACAGAATTAGGGGAGAAAGTCACTGAGAATATACATAAAGTATCTTGAAAGGATGAAGGAATTTAATATGAAGTACTTGAGCAAGTGACAGAAACAGGCGTTTTATATGCACCAGCATATTAAAATGTAAACACTATAACTATCTTTGAGATGCAAAAAGGAAATCCTAGAAATTACAGCTGAACCAGCTTTACTTCTATGTAAGGCATTTTGAATGCCTACCACAGACAATCTGGTCAGCAATGAAAAATAAAATTAGGCTGATATAACTGATGGAGATGAAGTGAGTAAGTGCTACAGAAAAAAACAAGTCCTCTCAGCCCTTTTAAAAACTGAAAAGCAAAGGAATACTAAGGAATAAACAATTCTGATTGAAAATAAATTAATTTCATTTAGTAACTTTTTAGAACTCACGGCCACAAAGCAGCACAGTGAAGTCCTTACACTCATGTTTATTTAGGCAAGGACATCACTATGTAAAGAAAAGACTTCTCCTACCCCCTTCATTTCCCCTTTTCTCCCCCAAAGGACAGAAGATCTCATTTTTCTCAAGAATTAAGGTACCAAATCAATTTCAATCTCACAGCACATTTTGATGAGGAAAGAAAATTAACTACACTATCTCAATACGTAAAAACATTTCACCTATCTTCTTGTAAGGAATACTCCAAACAGCAGATTAGGTCAAGATGTAACACAACACTCTAACCTTCTTAGTTGAGCATCAGCCTGGTTGGAATAATCTTACCATAAAACAATTTCCAATATAAAAAATTAAGATTGTTTTTAAAGCTTTCTGAAGTTTGCAAGAGTTTCAGAGTAAGGCACCTGGGAGCACTACAAAGGTAAGAAGCTGGAGGGAATTCACCTTTCCATGAAACCAAATCAGTTGGTAAACTCCTGCATCTGGGCAGCAAACCAAGTCACTTAGCTTCTATGCCCTTGCGTGTTATGCAGACATCTAGCCAGAAATCCCCTCCAAGTGGAATGAATGCCTGCCTTTACAGTTCTCCCATGTGACTTATGAATGGAATTGCCCTAATATTTAAGAGGGTAATTTTAAGGCAATATCACTGCATGAGTTTAAAATGACAATTAAAAAATAAGGGGAAAAAAGCAAAACACGAAACAGGCTGGTAACTGTTCCAGACTTACTTTCATACACAGCCAAGATTTATGTGACACTCAATCTCACCTACCATTATTTCAGATGGCATTCAAGGCATGTAAACAACCCCTACTATCCTATCATGTTTGAGTCATGAGAAAATCCAGTAACAATCTGTTAAATTGAGTTTCCTGATATAAAAGCACTACACCCTTCAAAACTATTTAAAACGCTGAAGATTCAGGTTGGTCCATTTATTTCATTTCTTTAGTATGTGAAAAATATGCATGGCTTTAAAAAAAAATAAAGTGCTTAGCGTTCTATGCAGTCATCACTGGTATCTGATGTGTTAGAGCCAAGCACAGCAATCTAGCTACCAGTCTGCCCGATTATAAATAGGCTGCCAATCCAGGCAGCAGCGGCAGCAGCAGCTGTCTCTCATCATTCAGCTTTCTCCCTCTGTTTCTATTAGATTACTAACATGATAGAGTGATTTCTGCATATTTCCTCCACGCTCTATAATATGTGTGACAGGCTCAACCACAAATACATTTGTTTTTAAGATTACTCACAATGAATGCAATTCTGTACTAACCTGTTACTGTTTACCTGATTTATACATGTGCACAACTGGCCTGCACACTTGCCTTGTCTGTTCTAAAGCAAATGTTTAGTGTTATAATTCAGCTGTCTTTAGAAAAAACAACTAAACTGCCTGTCCCACGAGACACTGGGAAAGAATATGTGCACCTGAACACTGAAGCCTGCAGCAACAACCCCAAGACATAGTCCAGTCTGCTCTATCACTCAAGCACCACAAACTATCCAACTCACTGAGGTACTTCCTCAAATTCCAACATTATGAAAAGCAGGCTCAGAAGTCTGCCACCTCGTTTTTAAACTACAAACTAAGAATCAAAGTTACAATTAAAACCAACTTGTTACACACAGAAATGACATCAAAAATACTTTATTGTGATTATATAAAGGATGACTCTCAGAGTACAATTCTTATTACAAAAATTACAAGAAGTGGTCTCTGGTTTTGTATTTGTGACACATTAAGTATTGACACTGTTCCCACTTGAACAGTTTGACTTTCTGTCCCTAAAGTATTTTCTCTTGACTACAGAAAAATTACTTTATCAGATAAATATTAGTTTTATCTCATCCTGTTGGCAAACCTGTATGTTCACATATCACTACATCAGACTATATCCTTACAAGCAGCATTGGTATTTTTAAGACAAAGTACACCAGTGAAAATGTTCTTGAATGGCTGTTAACGGCTGTAATGCTCCAAGTAATTGGCAGTGCATTCAGAATTCTTCTACATGGGCTCCTCCGCCAAAGAATTCAAAGTCCAGTTGGTTTAGTGGCTATTTCCAGTAAAGGCACACCATTTCATTTCAATACACACATACGTGAGCACACAGCCTATATCTGAGAATTTTCAGTGGGATCAATTAAAAACTACCTTTCCTGTTGCACAGTTCCTTTAAAATATTGAAATCAACATGGGCAATGCACCTACTGGGGCTTCAAGTTCAGTTCAAGAAAGCTAGAGCAGATGTTCTTAGCAGAACAACATCAAGCCTGAACACCAGATCATTATCAACCCTCAGTAAGGGTTAAACTTAGGTCTTCCTTCTTTTAAAGTGACACAAAACAGATCTGTTTGCTTCAGATTTTTTCCAGACAGGATCCTACACTTAGAGCCAAAACAGAGTTGTACTGATTAAAAGAAAAACAATACAAAAAACAACCAAAGCAAGCCAAAAACTCAAACCCAACTACCTGCACTCATGCTGAGCTATAATTTTCAGTAGATGCCAAGATTTTGCCATGACTGCATATCAATATAGGTGATGCAGACATGTTAAAACATTAAATGCAGAGTTTTACACTTGTCCTTGTCAGTATCAGCATCATCAGGACTCCTATTCCTGCCCAGGCACTTACCGGTACCACACATCACACAGAAATTCATCTGTGATCTTTGCAAGCACAATGCAAGTTTTGAAGTTAAAGCTGTTTAAACTCCTTGCATAGCACTGGTACACAAACAACATCCTAGCTCCTTTCCAGACAGCCTGGGCTCCAGCAGATATCATCTTTTAAATCTGTCTACAAGCCTTCCAGAAGTTGTTTTTCCCCACTCCTATTTGTACGATGTACTCTTCTGCAGATGGAAACTTGAGGCCACTTTGCCCCAAGTTTTGTCACTATCAGCTTGTGAAATGTATAAAGTATTTGATTAGCTGGAGTGCAGGACATGCTACTGCTGGTAATGTGTTGAATTATTCTAGACATTTTAGCAACAGGCTATCTGTCTAGGCATTTAAATGGAATTGGTAATATGAGCAATGTACAGTTTATAGATACAGCAAAAGAAGTTACAAGAGAAGGAATAATAAGCAGGAAAGATTGTTTTTTAAACATAAAATCCAACTCAGCTCCATAAAAGCAGCAAAGAAGTACGCTCTTAAATGGGACTTACTTGTGGCCAAGCTAAGCACCTCTACAGATGAGTCCTGGGAGGTCACAGGATGCATAGATGGTAACAGGGAAGATGACATGAAAGCAACTGCTAAAGAAGTGACAGATGGATGTGTGGGAACATTAAAGAAGTGGAGCGAGTGGGGGAGAGACAGGAAACTCAACAAGGGAACATAAGTAAGGAAGGGCAGAATTATATAGAGCTTTGAAAGTACCAAAAGGAGCTCAAATCTGATGCTAATATGGGTGGGGAACAGTAGGGGGGATACAAAAATAAGAGTGACAATTAAATCAGCAAGCAGGAAGCATTATTTTAACAGCTTCATGTTAGGAAGTGAAAGAAGTCTCCCTTCTGTCACAATAGACATGTCTATAATGGAGCTAAAGACAGTGCAGTGGTTAAGACTTGGCATGAAATGAGGCTTGCCCTTAAGATGCTAAGAAAGCAAGGACCAGATTTATAGCTGACCTAGATGCCTACAACCAATGGAATGAACACACACACACACACAAAATAATCTAAAAATTGCACACCTAAATAATATAGAAATGGAAGACTATTGTTGGTAACAGAAAAAGACAGAAAACTATGAATCTGGGACAGAAAGAGGCCAAGAGATGAAACTTTCACCCCAATGAAATAAATACCAAAATGTACACCAGCTTCCCTGCTATCTGGATTTCACAGATGATGATGATTTTTGGCCATTTTTCAGCTGATGACATGCTGTCTGACAAACATCATATGAATGACTGCCTAATGCTGGAAAATGGATTGAGATATCATGAATAAGCAGTATAAAACATAGATTCTGAGCATATTAATATTAGTAAGACTTCATTACATAACTGGGGAGATTCAAAAGGTTATGAAAGGTGAAAAAATCTTTTCTGCTTTCCATCAGACAATTTTCACTATTCACATTCTAATTTAAAGAGGGATTCTTCAGTTTTATTGAGCCCATTTAATCAATGTTTAGAAACAAACAAGACTGCATTTGTACCAGTCCAATAAAGACTAAAATGTGAACACTGAACAATTTTGCTAAAGATCTGCTCTGTGTTCTATTTGAAACAACTCCAGAGATTGACTATAGTTTTACACACCAGAGTACCTGCCGCAGTCCTTAAAAATAACCTGAAAGTTAAATAAAGACCAATTTTCCACAATGGTCCAAATGCCTAGAGTCTGTTTTCCACTTGCAGAAGGTGAGAGGGCACTTCAAATCTGCACCTTCATAGAACTCAGCAAGCCCTAAGTTTGGAGATGTACTCCATGGCTCCTTTCAAATATTACACGGACAAACCCTACGACCTAAAAAACCAGGAAACAACTCATTCCACTACTGCCCCCTTCCCTCATTAAAAGCAGTTCTGTTTGGGCAGCAATTCCTGTGTTTGCAACACATATATTAGACTCAATAAAGCTGATCAGAAACATATATTCTCTTCATACAACTAGGATGTAATACAAAAGTTGGAAAAAAGATTAGCAAACAATGCTATTTCATAAACTGCCTGGTTTAAATGCTCTTAGAGCTGTTGTTAATGGTGTGTTTCAAAGATTTGTCTTTTACTTTTACGTACAGTCTAAATCCCAGAACTACTCACTGGTTTCTCATTCCCAATATTCTATGATAATTGCTTACCAAGTCAGTGGGTAACCACCCCAAAGAGCACTTCAAGAATTGACTCTATTTTCTAACTCACATCTTTCCAAATATGGTTGAGAGTTTTACTGTTTGAATAGAATCACAGAATCAACTAGGTGGGAAAAGACCTTTAAGATGATCAAGACCAACCTTTACCCCAGGACTGCCAAGGCCACCACTAAACCAGGTCACTGAGGGCCTCATCCACATGGGTTTTGAACACTTTCAGGGACTGTGATTCCACCACTGCCCCGGGCAGCCACTTTCACCAAATAGGTGAAAACTGAGAGCACGACCACTAAAAGAGCTTAAGAACATGCTCACTTCCACTAAGCCTGCATTTTTACATTGAAGAAAGAAACAGTTAATGTTAACAGTTAACTATGTAGTTAATTTACACCTTACATGTATATCTTAAATCAGGTCATTAACAATAACAATTTTAAAATATTCATAAGGTTCTGTGGTTGGTGTAGTGATTGTAAGTGTTATAGACACAGTAACCCTTCTACTATTCAGTATCTTTAACGAGTAAGCCATCAATACTGTTCACGATGACTCCGGGGAATACCGCTCTGAAGGCTGCTTTGCGCAGGCTGCCCATGGTTAGAGCATGTTTCTGGGTTCTCCTCTAGCCTGTTTCTGTTTGAAAATCTGTTGCTTCATTTTCTCTGACAACAGAGGTAAATCAACTGTTTAAAACATGAAGGGACACTGAGAGTTCAACTACTTTATTTCTTAGTGATATCACTCAGAAAACACAAGAGTTTCTCATGGGAGGCTTGATGCTGTACCAATTCAAATGAACAGAATTGATTTCAACTGATCAGAATTAAGCCTGGGGAGGGGCTGGAATATGCTACACATTGTACTAATTAGTTATAAATACCTACAGATAAACTTTGATATATTACTTACGTAACGTAAATACTCTGGTCCATCGAGCAGATCTGATATTTTATAAGTTACAAAAGTTAAAGTTTCATAAACTTTTGTTAAATACTGCTCAATCCATCCATGTGGAATTTACTCCATAAAAATTACATATTTCTACTTCTTGTCAAATTCAAGCAAACTTTGAAAGATACTCTTCAAGAATTTTGATTATTTTTTTTTTTAATCTTCTGTTATTTTAACTCAACTTGCTTAAAAAAGCAGGAAAATATTTGGGTTTTTTGTCTAGAATTTCTCCTCTTAAATTGAAGTTAAGATGACTGGGTTTAACCAAAAAAAAAATTAGGCTGTCCTTTTGTAAAATCAGCTCAGCTTAGTTTCTGCAGTAGCAGTACAGAAAGGCATCCTTACAACTGATCGTAAGTCAATGTTCAACAGTCACCAATGACATAAGGGTAGTAGAGAGAGCGTAATACAACAGTGCTTGTGGCAACTAACTCCTCACATACACACTATATATAGCGTATTTGACTCTTCCATCATATATGCCAAGAGGTATACAGGTCAGGCTTTCAATAAAAGAACCTTTTGAGTATCCTCTTCTGTACCATTTCTTTTCTAATGTTCATGAGTGGTCTGGAGTACACTGAAATCTCCCAAATGGGTAGTGTGAATTGATGTGCGAGTCAGGCATCCTGTGCGCTGCACCTATTATTTTTCCAAATTTAGCTAGGAAAGATAAATCAGTTGATAGAAGATAACTCTGCTCCTCAGCCATGCCTGTTCACAGTCTGACATCTTGCTGTAAATTATTAGCATGAGTTTGAGATATGATATGGGACTGAGCTGGCACAGCCTAAGCATGCAGTATGTTCCTCCTCTCTACTGACAGGGCAGTAACTCGCCATAGAAATACACTGGCTACCTTAAAGCAGAGTCCTGCTTGTAGAGCTGCCACTCACTCTTTTTTCTTCTTCTGTTCTTCTGACACAAAATGATATGAGCACTCCCTCACTAGCAAATATCATTATCTTCTAAGAGCTTCTCTTAAAGCAAAGGAAAACCACCATAAAAGAGACACAGACAAACCAAAACCAAAGAACCACTGGAAGTTATAAAAATCTGGATTTTTTTTTTTTTTTTTGGAAGAAGCTCAAAACCTTCTAAATAAGATTAAGTAAATATGTCAGAGTGAAGATTACCAGCAGTAGATCTGACTCTTTTCTTCCATTCCACACTTCATTTCACAGCAAAACAAAGCATGAAAGTATGTTCCGGATTCACATGTGTAATAATTGAACATTAAGACCTTGTCCTAAATAGGTGTTTATATTTGTAGGCTCGTCTCCACAGATGGCTCTCCACCTACACATATCTAAATGGTGTCCAGACATGATGGCACTCTACCAAACCAACAGTATTATTAACAGCAGACTTTGCTCTTCCTTGTGCATGAGCAATCAAAGTAGATTGTAACACTAGTTTGTCCCTATTGCTTATGAGGCAATTTAATACTTCAAAGTACCACACAAACATTAACAATTGATCTGGAGAGTCTTTTACAGCTTATTCTACAGAAGTAAATTCTACAAAGTCGAAATTCTGCATTCTACAACTCTACACGTTTTGTGCCTTCACTTCATGCACTGGGGAATAAAATCTTCATTTATGTGACTTCCAGCGTAATTACTTCTGAACAAATTAGTTAAAGGGAATAAGAAAACAGCAGAACAAGGCAAATGATGTCCATGGCACAATACATTTGCAGCCTTCTTTACACGGCTGTGAACGAGCTCTCTCCTCTCTATGTGAGGGTTTGTTAAAGTATCTAAATTTCAGCTGAATACATTGACAGACAAACACTGCCACGTAATTCCCCAGTTTTGATGTAGCATTACAACCACACAATGAAAACTGCCAAGAGATTCCTTTTCAAAGAAAATGACCCACTTCCAAAAATCAGCAGGTTTTTGTTCCAGGTGGAGTATGAATATTTATATCTAAAAGTGATGTTGCCAGAAGCAAACATTCCAAACAGGATTACTGACGTGAGCATTTCGGCATCCTGAAGGACAATCCTCTAATAATTTCCCTAGCTCTTAGAACGAACTATAAATTGTAGATCGGGTGGCTATGTGTGAGGAGAACAATGAAAAATTAATCTCTTTTAGAACCTTAAAATGTGCATTTAATGATTTATATCCAGCCATTTAATAATTGAATTTGCAGTATATCAAGGGAACCGGGCAAGTCTGGGCTTGTGGTTAACAGCTTTAAACCTGTTTCTACCTTTGCCATACATTAACAAAGTTTTCTCATTGGGCACTACAGTTCAGGCCAGCATAAACTTATCATGATGACACTGAAATCCAGTTCAAACCTGAGATGAGTTGCTCAAGGACAGACTGATTTTGACAACTCTTAATACAGCATACTTGAAGAAAATAAGCCCAAATTTGCACGAATACCCCTTATGTCAAGACATTCTTTCTATCTAGAGTACGCCTGCTTGAAATTCAACAGAAAGTAAAACTTCACTAGTCTCTGATCAGCCGCCTTTGAACTGATCATCCTGCTGCAAGGAGCTTCAAACAAGCTTAAACCCCCCCGGTTTAATACTAAGGCACATGTGTTTGCAAAGCATGTACTGTTAAAATGATGCATCTTACAGAGGTTAAATTTACAACTAGCTTAGAATTGATTCTAACTGCTTTTGTAGGGAGAGGAGCAGGGGTCCTGCAGACATGCTCTTTCTTCTCTTCCTTAAATATACTACTTAAGCAATGCCACTCCACAGCACTTGCACAAACATTACCGCCTAATGAAAAAGCTTTTATTGCCTTGTGCATGTTTGCCCTTGGAAGACCAGAATATATCTATAAGTTTTTCCACATACAGGAAGTATTAAAAACACCACAATCCTAAACAAGAAATCTTCTCAATAATTAGAAGACATACTGGGGTAATGTTTATATATAGCTACAGTATACATGGACAGCAGGGGTGTTTCTGTGTCCCTGCACATATGTGCAGTATCAGTTTGTTTAGATTCAACAGTAACATAGCTCTTTGCATAATCTAGATAGTTTGTAAACAGAAATTAATGTACCTTCAGTTTTTTAGTCACTTGATGAAATACTTTGAGCTATGTTTAATTGAGCAGGGATCTGGTACAGAGAAGCAAAAGGGTTTTCTAAGTACATCCAGTGAATGACAGGGAAGTAGGAATTAGAATTCAGAGCAGTTTCTAACTTCCAGACTGTAATTTTTTTTTACCTACTCACTGAACAGGATGTGCTGCAAAAGTGTTCTGTGGAGAGAGAATATGTTGAAATAGTAAAGGGAAAATAGACAGTAAACATCTTTTCTTCTGTCTTTTGATAAACTTCACAATGAAGATGATCAAAGCTGTAGTTCTCCTTTCCCTCCTTGCTTTCACAAGTATCCCTCTCAGTTCCTTCCTCCTCCCAAGCAACTGAAAATCACCCTGTGATGAGCAGCTTGGATGCTTTAGGGTGAACAGGAGAGACCAGTGTATTGCAAGTGTAATTAAGTTTTAAACCTGCCTTTTGGGGACTCCAGTTAAACAGAAAGCCACTATTTCCCTTCGTATTTTTCTAATTTCAACAGCGCTAGAAATTAAACTTTCAAATGTGCACATCCCTGCTCTGAAGGTTGTCCACATTACAGAGCATCCAGGTGCCCTCTCTACACAGCCACAGTGTGCCGATTCACAGCACCCGGGGAATACCTCCCAGCTCTTTTTACTGAAACTCTTCTGACCTCTCCTCAATCAACTGTGCAAAACCTGGAAGCATTTGCAGATGGAATATAGAAGTTACAGGAAAACACTGGAGATCTTACAATACTTAGTGTGCATCCTTAACTACAGACTGGCATCTGCCAGCTCACAGGTAAGCAAAATTCACTGAATCCACAGCTCCAGTGCGTAAAGAATTATCTCTCATAAGATGTAGGACTCAATAAACTTTAAAGTTCAAAGGCCAACATGTACCCTTCCATTAGAGAACTATCACAATGCAGTGACTACAATGCCATTCAGAAGCAGCTAATTTAAAGGGTAAGTGTAGAAAGAGACTGCTTAATACAGGCTCTTTGCAGAACCAAAGGTGATTTTCAAACCTTAACCAATCCAGTGAAAGTTTGGTGTGTGCATTTGTGTAGACGACTATAAGGAAACAGGGGTATGAAAACTGAGAACGAGCCATGTCAATTCTGCAATGAAACTACACACACAAAAGAACAATTCTATTTCTCTTTCAGTAAATATCACAGGCACTTTTGCTATTTTTAAGTTTTACTGACTTCATCGAGTTTGCATCTTGTCTTGTTTTAGGATTACATGTAACTGTGTTTTAAGAGTGCAAGCCCACTCTTTAACAGTTACTTGTACGAGATTATGTAGTTACTCAAGAGTTTCCAAATGCTTGAAATACTGCAGAATGTTTCTAGGTTATTGATGCTACCACCTGTTATTGTTGTTCCTTGAAAACTGATTAGCTGTTACCACACAATGGTAAGCCATGCCTTTCTGTAGTTACCTGTTGTAACTGAAATCCCCAATTTTTGCAAGCTTTAGCTTGTATTCAGCATGACAGATCACAAAGCCACATGGTACCTCATCCTCTTTCTCTGTGTGTCTTGAAGGCTTGCTTTCTGTCTGCATACTCCTGCACAGAAGTGTATGTTCTTCAGTCAATTCACACTTATCATTGAGCAGGAAGAGCACATACCTAGGCCTGAAGCAGGGGGGTTAATTAACTGTACAAGGGACAGAGCTAGCTCTAGGGCTATCTTTTACATGTATACAGACAATAAACAGAACTGACAGTCCAGGGAAAATGCAGTAGGTTTTGTGCTCCTCACTTCGTCATAAAAAGACAAGTTTAGCAGCAGCTCTCAACTTGACTAAGAAAGATCTTAATCTCAAACACTGCCACTGGAACACTCAGTTTAAGGCTCTTTTAGACTGGAATAAGACCTTTCAGATGGACAAATGAAAACATTTACCTCCTTGTCATAGCACCTGCTCAGATCTACTGCAGTTACTAATGGTTGGATGCACAAGAGAAAAGCTCTGGTTATTCACTTTCACATGAAGACTCAGCAGACAACACAGTAATAAAACCTGTTTGCAGACAGCATCGCTCCTCTTGGCCTTAGTGCCAGAAGAGCTGCAGCAATGTTAATGGCCTGGAAGAGCTTTAAGAAAAAACCCCAAAACAATAATTATCAAAATATATTCCTAAAATACTGCAATGGAGGGAGTTATCTAGCCCATAAAAAAGAAAATTGTGAAATATACAAGTGAACACATTAAGACTGATGGCACATGCACCGAGTTTAGACAGGGATACTAAGTGATATAAATGGGAAAACATGTTAGACTTCTATTCAAATAATAGAAGTCCAGGTCACCAACCTCTTTTGTGAGATTGTTATCACCCTGTGTTCATCAAGTACATATACGCCT
Organism: Nestor notabilis; assembly: GCF_000696875.1. Taxonomy (NCBI): domain Eukaryota; kingdom Metazoa; phylum Chordata; class Aves; order Psittaciformes; family Psittacidae; genus Nestor; species Nestor notabilis. Next base: position 85,877 of record NW_009918872.1, read on the forward strand.
TGAGGAGTGGACTAGACAACCTCTGTACCATTCACTGTCTTTCCACTTACCATACCCAATCAAACACCAATTACAGTATCAGGCAGAAATGTAACAAGTTTTATACTCAAGAGTACCCCATGCCTGAACTTCTCCACCTTCTTCACAATCTTATTTCTTATCACTGAGGCATTACTCACTTCCAAGAAGCATCCTGTAGGAGTTTGTGTCTCTAGAGTTGAACTATGTGCTCTATGATCAGTGCTCTTTGAGGGGGGTGGGATATGACAAGTGTAAGCTAGGGTCAAAGGATGTTTCCTGCTTCCTCCACATAAAAGAGCCTACCTCTGCCTACTGCCTGTGAGCTTCTCAGAGTTCCTCAGTTTTTAGGTCGAGGGTAGGAGGACACAGTTACTTCTTTCATTGTAGTGGTTGTGGTAGCGTGGTGGGGGAGGACGGAGTTGTTCATTTGTTTTTAAGCTCCGTTATGTTAGTTTTGGTCATTTACAATTCTCTTCTGGCTGACCTGGCTGCTGGTTTGTCCAGAAACAACCTGAATCAATCAGCACACCAGTGAAAAATCACTGAACATGTTGCGGGTTGGAACTAGGTGATCTTTTAAGGTCCTTTCCAAACCAAACCATTCTATGATTCTATGTTAAAGCTTCACAGATGTCTTTGCTCTCAAACACATTACCCACTACCCTGCTACCATATAAAACTATTATGATGGGGGATTTGCAGGAGGCAAAGGAGCAGAAAAGAGATCAGAACACCTCTTACAAGTGACTGTCCCAAAAGGTAGTTTTTTTATGTATTTAAGTTTTTTAAATCCACACTTGTGATCAACTAAATCAGAATGTCCATATTCTTATCCTTTAGCATTGTCTTTAGCATTTTTTAATGATCAAATGATAAATGTCTTAATCAAAAGCAACTGCTGTGTATTGATCCCAAATATAAAGACGCCCTACAGCATTAGACTGAAGTTACCCTTCAGAATTCTAGATTCCAAAAGTGATTTTGTGGAAGCCATAATGCTAGTTTCCTGTTACAGATTCCATTACACTTTGAAACATGAGTGCAGTAAGGGTGTCTTACTTAGTAGCTTGATCCCTCATTTAAAGTCTTAACAAACCCCCACCCCCAAAAATCAAACCACACCAAAAAACACAAGCAACAAATAATTCTACTGATTTTTTTACTTATGTTGAATCAACTCTGCTCAACTTAGAAGGAAAAAGAAAATGTTTCTATTCCAATTCATGCATAAAAACCAACCTGACACTTGGTCTAACCAAGCTCCAAGTACAGGACAAATTCTCACTATATGCCTGTGTAAGACCACTGAAAATAAAAGCAGCTGTGGAAAATTCACAGCCTTTTTAGTACTATTTAGGGGCTTCCTCCTTATCCATAAGTGGTCAGCAGGAGTGCAGATACCCGCCGTGGACTATCATTTGGGTCTGATTGCCTGTTGTCCATGAGTAGTTTTATTCAAAGCCAGAGATTAACACGTAAACAAAGGCTTCGCCTGTACAAGATTTCAAAGACACCTCATTGCTTTCTGCTTGGCTCTGGCATACATGATCTACACTGAAACACTCAGGAATCACATCAGTGCTCAGGCAGAATTTACAAGTTCTGTCTCCAACTAATTCAGTTGGAAATTCACTAACTAAAAATCATAATGCCTGAGGATTCAGATTGCTCTCTGCTGTCAAAGAGCTCCCAAAAACCATTCTCAGCTGTTCTTCCTATGCACAAGTCAAGTGGTACAAATTCACTTCTCCAAAGTACACTCAAGAACCATTTCAGATTCTTTTTGTGCTTCATCTTCATACTTCCTGTGTTAGGTTATTCTGAAAATAGTATCAATGGAGGCAAACTAAATGCAAAGCTTTAACAGGAATTTTCCATGTGCAACTGTAACAATCACCTTCCCTTATACTCAAATCCCACTCGTCCAAGAGGACTAAACACGTGTTGTGCCTGCTTCATGCATAGGGCTAATATGTGGATAAGGTATTCAAGTGGAAGAAGACAGAGCCTGCCTTCCTTTCTGCCATTCAGGAGCTGCAGGTACACTTATTGCAGCAACAGCACTGAAAAACGATACTACCAAGCCACAGACTGGGTTCAAGGTTGTGGTTACACAGCTGTTTACTCCAGGATAAATTCAGGCAACTGCCAAATGAAAGCTGTTTCACACTTTCTTTGTTTCAGCCCTTCCTTTCTGCCACCTCCCCTATGCCAAAAGCAGCTTTTGTTGAACTGTACACAAGCCAAGTGAGTAAACTGTATTATACTCAAAAACCAGCACATTTCAGAATTAAGTCTTCAGCCAGGCAACTTTTTGACTCCAGTTACTGCACAGCAACACAAGCACTAATTCTGGCACAAGAGAGGGGCAGAACCAAGCAGTTAGACCAGGCAGGAGGCAGGTCAATACTTTCACAACAGTAGTCTAATTTGAAGCTTAATCAAAGTGGCAATATAATCACAACCTATAATACCACAAACTATGGGATCCTAACTCAGTTTTACCTCTGAAACATAGTGAATTTGGTGCCTTGGAAGCACATCACTGGAACCACTGGTTCCAGAGGAAGACAAAGAAGTGCAACCTGACTTTCCTCACTCCTGCACAGTGCTTCAGCAACTCCAGATAATGACACTACAAAGTGTTATCACCAGCCCAACCACAGGATGTTCTTAAATAGATATTTCTTCAGCAACCTGCTCACAGTCTTTCAAGGACCATTAGGAAAAGACAAAGAAAACAGCAGCTTTGAAAGAGCAGGTTTGGGGGGATTTTTAGTCCAAGACGAACATCTATTAAGAAAGCAGGTACTTCTCTAGTCTGAGTTACCAAAGGCCTCCTGCAAAAACAGAAGTACAAAAAGCTTGTTAAAGAAATGTTTACCTTTTATAATGGGCAACTTAGAGATGAATTCTTTTTATAAATCATATGCCACACATCAATTGATTAAATGATTAACTGAAACAAGCTCAGCCCTACAAAATAAGAGATTTCAAAACAACCTGTATTTTTAAGGCAGGCAAGCGCAACAGAAAACACTGGTGGGGGAAAATACTTTTAAAGATAATTTCTTATTACCTTGTTTCCTATAGTACTTAATTTGAATTCTTACCGAAGAAGTTTAAATACCAAAAGCAGTTTAAATACTTGAAACCAGTTTAAAAACTAAAACCAAAGCAATTTAAATACACAAAACCTTATAATAGGCAATTTTTACTTCTAATGACACTACATTTGATGCCTACTGTCTTCTAGCACACTGAAGGTACTGACCTGACTTGGGGACATCATACAGTCGCAAACCATGATAGCAATGTACGTCAGCACAAACAGCATATGCACAAGCTGCACCATCCTTTCAGGTGATGCATCCCACTCCTCTCTCTGCAGTTTCTCCTCTTTGCTGACTTCCATAAACAAGTAGATTGCAAAAAGGGCTTCATCTCCAGGGATTAGGAATAGTCTGAGTCGGGATGAGGTAAACACTCCACACAGTTGGACAGCTTCCCTTAAGAGCAGGTATGAAAGCAGTGATGGACACTGGGAAACACTGAGCAAATCAAGATTAGATGGGCAAACAGGACTGCAACTGTTCTGAAGAGTTTAAAGTGCCTCTGGGTGCAACTGCTCTTCTAATCTGAATCCGTACACCAGAGGCAAACATTTCTCCTAGCATCAATAACCATCTTACACTATGACTTCTTCACTATGGGAAAGTAAGCCATAGTCAGAGACACAAAAGGTGCCTCCTTCCCTGCTCCCAGTGCAGCAGGGCAGACAAAGACCACCTGAGAAGAGGCCAAGCTCCTACCAGATCTTCAAACAGAAGCACACACACCCCATACCCATACCCCAGCAACACAGCACCAACCTCAGCAGAGTTTTCTCATCAGAACTGGCTGCTAACAGGGCTTCCCCCAGGGCCTCTGCAGTCCTGCCTTCCTCTTATTTTTGGTTCAGATACTCTCCTGTCCCTATTCTGGACCAAGTTAATTGCATTCATCTTTCAGCCTGACGTGGCAGCAATGACACCACATCTTTGTGTGGAGTTTCACAAAGCAAGCCCAAGATTCTTACAGCGCTCAGCATTTCTGTGTGGCCTTAGAATTTGATGCTGTTAGAGAAAACATTAATGTTTGATGCTGTTAGAGGAAAAATGAGACACTGTTAGAGGAAAATTTAACTTCATAGAAATGTATACAGCTTACTTTCAAAATATAAGGTGGGCAAGGGCTGTTTTCACAGATTCACTGGCTATCCCAGGCAGCCCAGAAGAGCACAGACGCTACCCTGTGTGTGGTAGGTACAATTTTAACAAATAAAATAAAACAAGAAAATACCACCCACCCCTCTGCACACCTCAGACTGGGTAGCATTTAAGTCCACAACCCACTTCTCCTCTCATACAGAAGTTCATGAGAGATTATGTGACCAATTAGCCAAACCTTGTCTTTTCACAGACAGCCTTCAGCTTGGGTGGTCTTAGAATATTTAATAGGGTTTGAGACATGGAACTAAACACAGAGAAACCCTGAGTACCATAAGTGGTAAAATGAACTTTTTGTCTCAGCATTTTCTAGTCTTAATCAGCATTTTGCTTGAGCAGATCATTAATATTTTAAAGGCAAATAAAGGATGTAATGAAATTTTGGAGACATCTGACCTACTAAAATATTTTTGAAAGCTAAGGCTCAAAATGACTGTATGTATGTCAGTTAAGTGGGTCTCCTGCTAACTCAGGAGAGGTCAGAAGGGAAGCTAAATATCTGCTAAATACAATAATACATATACTGCTTAAAAAACCCCACATTCCTGAATATAGAAATCATACATACTTTAAAAGCTAGCAAAACAGCCACCATTTAAAGATATAAATAAGTGAACTATGAAGGTGAAGGACCTTCTATCACCTGTGAGGCTTCGAATGATCAGTGACTTTTATTCCAGCAATTTTTGAATACTTTGGAACCCACAAAGATTATTTTGAGAAGTATATCAAGTTTAATTCCATGTAGCTAAATCCAAATTATGTAAAACCCATTATGAAATGATGGAATAAAAAGTGTTTACATCACTTAATACAGTGGAAAGAGATACGCAGGATAAAGAAAGAGGAAAGGGCAAAACCTGTTTATTTACCCTTAACCTTCTGTAAGTGCTACACAGATTACTTAATATGCACTGTGCACTATCACCAGTGCTTTAAGAGCAGGCCTGACTGCTGTAGAGAACATACAACCCTAATAAATACTAACTCTTGTTCTGAAGGAATTTAGTTTAGAAGTGGCGTTTCTACTCAAAACTTAAAAACAGAGTAAGAACAATGCATTATTTCAGGTTCTAAACTTTCTTCTTGAACATGAGGACAATAACTGTCTCTTACTATTCAAATATAAAACCTGGCATATTATACATGGAGTTAAACTGCAGTCCAAGGTAACGTTACCACGTTAAAATAAGCAGGTATGCTGTATTAGTGTTCCATGTAGTGCCACAACCCTGCTGCTGCAGGGCTATCCTACTTAACACTTCGATTACAGCCTGTGTTCTGGGCAGAAAAATAAAGGTTTAGGCATAAACCTGACACATTTTTATGTGGCCATAATGCACCTTACTAATGCAAAGGATAAAAGCAATGCATTTGGCATTTACTACAAAAATAAACATACAACAAAACTATCAGCTGTGGTTTTACCTGGTTTAACCTGGAAGAATGCATTGTGGAGCATCAGGAAGCTAAATGAGGCTAGCATAGCTGTTTCTAAAACTGTTTGGCTGTTTCTTTTTTTCCCCTCTAAGTGCTTTAATTTATGACTGACATTGTATCTACCAATTTTTGGTGACCTTAGAAAAGCCATTCTGCCTGCAGATCCATCTGGCTCACAGGCTAGTTTGTCCAACAGCCTATTTTGCTTGCCTGCAGTTGATGTATGTGCTTGACTTCTTGTGGTGCCCCGAGACGTTTGCATTCCAAGTGCCAATTTGTATGGGCTCTTGACGACTTTTCTGTTTATAGTTCTCCATGTAAGTGGGATTTAAAGGCCTTCAGATTACTAAACTAAGAATAGAGACACAGCTAAAAATTAAAGTGGCTTCATATATTAAGTTAATGTACTCTAGCCATAGGATTCCTTGGATTTTAAAGCTGAATTGACATCACCGAGGGCCTGACCCAATGCTCCTGTTAACAGGAGATGCACATAACTAAACTGTAATGTGTAAAAAAGACAACTTCATAAGTAAAATTCCTCTCAAAAAGATCTTACCATTAACAGATCAAAACCGAATGTGTAGTATCTGCATTTCTCATCTGACTGTGTTGTGTTTTGCTCAAAAATTAAGACCTTTGCAGAAATTTCATTCGTGACTGTTGAAACTCTGTCAGACAAAAGCTATGCAGCTACTTGAATGCATTTAAAAGTAATTTGGGAGAAATTACCAAGTCTCTCACCAGTTCTCCGTAAAGAAAACTGTTATAAACTCCAAATCTGGTTTGTGATAGTCATGTCTAAGTGAATATTTAAAGGAAATTAACATACACTAAGTTACATTTAAAGACAAAATCTTTCAAATCATTTCTGTCTGTATCTATAAATATAAATTAGTCTCATTTGCTTTTGAAAAAGACTAGGATCTGATTAAAATGAATCTTCCCCACTTCAGCACTGTATTGTGCACCAAAATCCTTCACACAGGAACTTCTGTAGTTCCTAAAGCCATATTAAAAGCAGCTATACAACGAATTTTTGTCCCAAACAACTGTGCCTTGATAGGTAACCAAAAAATAGGTTAGAAGTTTAAAGAAGAGAATAATATTCAGTTATCAATAGTAGTAGTATATGACACTTAACATGATGCTCAGCTCCCCGGAGGAAGCAGGAACAGAGGGCCATTTTCTCCATAAGATAATAAAGCACCAGTCCTGGTCTGGTAGCAGTAGAAATTCTAACATTTAAAGTAATATTTTGCTCCTTTTCATCTATTTGAAATGGACGATTTCAACACATGAAAGTATCCAAATAACTCATTTTTTAAGAGTCTTGTCTTATGGAGCAAACACCTATCAAACCAGCCTTCAAGCGCAGGATTCCTGCACATTACAGAAGACAAGATATTGAGAAGGTAGTTTTTACATGGCAGGTAGAACTGAATCCTGGACATCCCGTAAGTCATTTGCTTTTGAAGACAACTTAGAAATTGAAAAGCTGCTTCTGTTTCCAAGTTTCAAACAGAGAGCATAGCACCTTTAGGCCACACAGTTCTGACGGCCCAGCAGACAAGTGTTAGGAGCTTAGTGTTCTGGGCTGCTGTAAAACTGCTTCCCCAAAATGATTTAATTGGGGAACGGGTTATTTCTGTTTCTTGATATATATGACAAAATTTAGAATGAGGTGAAGAATTTGAGAACGTAGGTTTGTCCAAGCTGCTCACTGGAGCATTTATTACCAGCCCAAAGGTGTGAGTGTAGCTTTTGATGCTAGAATGCTGCTGACAATCAGGCACTTCCACACTGCCATGGGCTGGCCACAACTCCAAAGGACAAAGCACTGCTCTGAAAAGCAGCCATACTAGAAGGAAAACGAAGCAATTTATAGAGTTCATGGCTATGGAGTAAGACTCCACAGGCTTAAATACTGCCAAGTGTTCACATTTTCAGAAGTCCACAGTAAAAGGATAGTCACTCACTGTCGTGCAGGACATTAAGCAGCTCTAAAGCATATGTCCCAAAAATTCATGTATTAAGAGCTCCTACGTAGTTTTTCTGTTTCTTTTTAAAGGAAAAATAAGGTAAACAAGTTCTTCCTTCTATAAACCATACAACCACCACCAATGAGGTTTTACTTATTGGGTAAAGAAAAAGCTGGCTCATTTCTCCTTGCTACGTAGGGCAGCCTGGATCCAACTCTTTTACACGCTAATGTCCTTATACTATGACACACTGCCAGCATTCACTGAGGAAATCTTGAAAAAGAAGAGGGGGAAGGGAAGGAAAAGAAAATAAACGAGTCACAACTACGAAACTGTTTCTAACTCACCTCACCTAACCTTGAAGGGAGTTTACAGGACAAAGAAACACTCATCACAACTCAAAGGGTTTTCTCCCTGCTAGGTTTCAAAAGTCTACTGTAAGAAGATAGTTAGAATTTCTCACTATCAAAAAATGAAGACTAGAACAAGAATTCTTTTCCACAGAGTAGATAAGATAAATATAAGCTGACCTCCAAAGTCAATGGAGTGAGGGGTTGGGTGCTCACAAAGGCAACACGGAATGGGAGGAATTAGGTTCCCCTGTCTGACTTGCCTCCTGGGAAGCATCCTCTCTCCAGCTCTCTATTGATCCCCGTAGTAATTCAAACATCATTCCAGCAAAATTTCCATCAAAATCCTGTACTCACCAGTGCCTAAATCTACCTGCTCCGTTACGATAAAGGGGGAAAGCTGAGAGACACCTTGCACATCAATACCAGATTTTATAAGACTTAGCCTGAAGGGAGAAACAAGGAAAGCTCCGAGAATAATGGATCTAATTTAAACAAAAACACACCAAGAAAACCTACATGCTGTCTGTCCTCCTGTCTTCCCTGACACTCTGTCAGGTGTCTCTGCAATGCAACAGCAGGGGAAAAGTTGCTTTAAAGAGATTAAACACTTTTTGGAGTTCCTGAAAGTCAGAGTAAGTATTTTAAAAGTTAACCTAGAAATGCGTACAACACTTAAAGAAACTGTCTGTACTGCCCACAAACAGTAAAATTCACAGTGACTCAACCCACATTTGAAAAAAATAAACCACTCATTTAATTCTATGGACAGAAAATGCTTAGCAGATTGTAACTTCAGTGAACAGTGATGTTTGCTAAGGATGAAGGCTGCGTTCTCTCCCTACAACATTACCAAGTACGTGTGTCTAAAATAGGTAACAAGGCCAAATGAAGCTTCAAACTGACAGAGGGTAGATTTAGATATAAGGAAGAAGTTCTTCCCTGTGAGGGTGCTGAGGCGCTGGCACAGGGTGCCCAGAGAAGCTGTGGCTGCCCCATCTCTGGCAGTGTTCAAGGCCAGGTTGGACACAGGGGCTTGGAGCAACCTGCTCTGGTGGAAGGTGTCCCTGCCCATGGCAGAGGGTTGGAACTGTAGAGCTTTAAGGCCCTTTCCAACCCAAACCATTCTATGAGATTTAGTGAAAACCCATCAAGGGCATTCTTACCCTTGAATCCTTAAAAGTTTGCTCCCTCTTTAAGCCCTTTAAGGCCCAAGTCCATCACAGTTTCCACAATAAAATGAGAAAAACTCCTTACATTGACTAGAGCAAGAAGGGCAGATAACATTCCTTCAGACAGAAAACTCAAACCCTAAAAACACTTTCATAAATACTGTACATGCATTTGGCCCTCTCATGCTTCCTTAGTATGCCGTCTCCTCTCTACACCACTCCCAGAAAGGCACATTTCCTCTTTATTTATCCAGTGCCCACCACAAACGACCTCTGGTCCACCTGTAAAGGCCACTACAATGAACAGAAACTGATTCCAAACTGGCAGTATGGAAGCAGTGTAATAATACCACATTCACCTCAGCCCTCTTCAAAAATAAGCATGAGGAGTTGAACTGAGTGGATTCACAAAGCACTATGAGGGTGTAACATGTAACCCAGATGCTGCAAAATACCACCTAACACTGACTACCCTCGTCAGTCTTGTTCTTGGCATAGCACCACTAAATAAGATAATCTTTCCTAATAAAAATATTTTAGCCCACAGCTGTACTACATTCAGCAAGTCATAGTTCAAAAAGCACAATCTCAGGAAGAAGCTTATTTTCAAATCAAGTACCAGGCAACAGAGAACAAACAGCAAAGACAAGTTATTGCCTGCATTGTAAGCATTAGGCACACTGTCTTTCTTCTCCCTTCTGAAGTTCAACAGTTTTCAGAAGAGCTGGGGACCAAACAACTCCAATAGGAACTAAAGATCCATAAGGGTCCAAAAAGCAGATCCCTGGATTTGATTCTAACACTGATACACTTGGAATAAATAAAAACGCTGTTTCTGTGGCTCTGAGGTTCCACCGAGGCCAGCAGAATGGAGCAGAATGGGCTATTTTCATCTGTTTTCACTTATAAAAATTCATTAGTAGATTTAATCCTTTTTCCCAGCCTCCAACTAAGACGCCTTTAAGGGTGCTACACAAAACATCCTAAATCCCAGTCACCACAATCTGATGTTTCGCTTGTCTTTCCTCCAAGTATAAAAGGGAAAAGGCCTTGAAATAATGAGCAATGTGTGAGGTTATCCAGCAAGTCAAGACATGCAGGAGCACCTAATAACCAACTCTCACCATCAGGATGGGATTTTGAAGGAAGTATGGTGTTTTAACTGCCCATTTTCTAGCTACAATGTTGATTTTCAAGCAGAGCAGGCTATTTTGGAGTTACACCTCAGCTTACATGAAGATGAAAGATGTATCCAATGAGGCTCAATTAAAAGAGTTCTCCAGCTGTATCCAAATCTGGCTTAAATACAGCATGAACTCGAAAAATAACAAGTTGTGCCAAAAAATCAGAGCTAAAGGACGTGGAAGAGGGGGAAGGTGTGGAGGGTGTTTTGTTCTCTTTAATGATACCATGAAACGGTCACTCACATTTCCTAAATTAAGTTACTCTGGTGCTAATGTATATTTAGGTATGCAAAAATTAAGTTCACAAACCAGCAGTGAGGAGTCTAGGTGGAGTTACAGTAAGAGAAGAATGGGGAATCTAAGTTCAGATGCCAGTATGGGTTTAATCATGATTTAAGCATTACAAAAAGGTCTGAGAAAGCTTAGCAATATTTCAGTCATATGCAGATGATTATAATATCAGTTTTGCAAGAGAATTCGGGGCAAAAGAGGCAGCAGGGAGAGATGCATGAGCTCTGCCTATCTACAATCATCTGTATAATGTTCAACATTTGCTTCAGCCAGTACATCTTGAGAATATGGAAGATGATAACTTAATGAGAAGTCATTATATTCACATTTTCACACAAAATTTGGATGCAAATTAAATAAATACCAACGATTAAAATAGTAAGCTCATGCAGATTTCTCAAGCAAACATTCACCTTCTGAACAGGTGCTGTTCACACTGATCAGAGGGTTCAAAAAGGGTCTGATGATTCACAGAGGCTGTTAACTTACTCCTCCTGACATCCAGATAAACCAGTAGCTTTTGACAGGAAGAGTGACTACTTCAAACTGTCTAAGAAAGGAAACTATAAATAGTCAATTACAGGAGGAGGAGGCAGATCTGAGTGTATCACTACAGGGTTTCATTATTAAAACCAAACTCTGGGAAGGTACAAAATTGTTTTTCATGTATTTTAAGACTGCTTTATAAACAGTTGGCACAAATCAATGCTTGCAGTTACATGGAAATTAGCATATCTTTATCATTCGTGCCATTTACTTAAAGAAGATAGGTGTTTAGTAATACATACAGTTAGGGATAAACAACTGGAAGTGAAATTAAGCATCACCTGCCTCGAGTTATTTGTTACCATACATTCATATTGCACACTTTCTCCATTACTGATAGAATAACTGGCATTTTAATATGCCCTTGATGGACCTTGGGGAAAAGAGGGATTAGAAACTCCAGGCAAAACTGGTAGGAAGAAGGAAGTGACTTCATTATTTCCAGCCCTAAAGTTCTCGTCATATTCATTAGGTGTATCTACAACATACAGGCATATCTTACCTACCTTCTTATAGAGAAGCATTTCAAAGTGCTCTTTCCTACCCATCAACTGTACCCAGTTTCCCTCCTGTTCTCTAGCTTTGTTGTGCTTACCTTCCCCTCACCAAAACCCTGCCTTTCATCTTCACAGAATATGATGGAACATGTTTCGGGTACAATTTTCTGATAATGTGTTCAAAAAGCCTCTATAAAAATTCACCTTTACTATGATTGACAAGCATTCAAGAAGAACAGTCTCCCAGGATGAATTTATGCACATTACCAATCTTTTCATTACTCAGTTATGGTACCTGTAATAAATATAGCAACATTAATGCTTAAATCTATTCCTGACATCTTTTGAAGACTTAAATAACAAGTTTCCTTTGTCAGTCTAAACCACGTGTTTACATTTATTCAACTATATAAAACTATGGTTAAGTTACACTACCACTCCTAAAATCTCCTCCAAACTCCCTATCCCATTACTTACTTATTTAGTGGCAAGGTTAAAAGGAGTCTCATCCTGAACACACAGGATTTAGAATAACCTCAGCTATCTCCATTTGCTGTAAACTTTAAATAGAAGCAGAATTCACTAGATTTGTCTATTCATAACAGAGATAAGCTCACTCTTATAGCGTGCTTTTTTCTCATTATATTTTACAGCTTCAACAACTCTTCACAGTAAAGTATGTTAAACTTTTTCCCCCCATGAAAAATAAACACACAAGTATCCCTATGCTAACAACTATTTGAGTACTTTTCCATACAAGTGTATACAGCTCTTCAGAAATCAGAATAACAAAGGGATCCACTTTATTCTTTCCATGTCAAGAGCAAATGCATTAGAATACTAGTCTAGATTTCACAAGACTGTCTTCTTGAAGATTCAATGAATTTCACTGCAAATACACTAAGAGACCTTTCCATTTTCCTTTCAAGGGAAAG
>NW_009918872.1:98593-140307 GCF_000696875.1 Nestor notabilis
GATATGCTTATCACATCTTTACCATAAGGCCAAGAGACTATCCCTGGAAGCTTTCTTCCACATTTAAGGTAGAATGTTGTCCCAACTTTTCCAAGAAATGGGGATAAAGACAGATACAGAAATTTCCATGCATTTACCATGATATTCCTAAAATGCATTTGTTTGCTGCCCACTTCTTTATGTTGCTTTAATCAAATACACATCACTTCTCCTTGTCATTGGAAAAAAGTGCTGTTACGATACATACTCAATGATGACATATTACAAGATCATATTCTAACTTTTTAATTAACTATGGAGGAAAAGAAGCAGAAAAAAAGGTGTTACTTCAAGATTACATCTCTCCTGCTCCTTTACATTAGCCCTGCTCTACCTCAGTCTTTCACTGGCATCATTTACAACCTCCAGTCCACCTCTCCAAAGTAAAAAGAGTGCACAGTGGTAAACTTCCTCATGGAGAAATTCAGGAATACAGTCTTTATGTGAGCATATTTAACTCGGACAAAAAAGGAGTAGTGATAGGTAATTACAAAAGTCTACAAAACGGAATACCAAAGGAAGACACTCTCACAGAATACAAAGTAAAAGAAAGAGTGCTGAGTCCTAAAGACTCTTTCTTACAAAGACATGAAAATATAATAAAACAGTGCTACACAGCAAAAGAATTAATTCATATTTACAACCCAAGCTTCAATTTGGCAATCAAAACTGTTTTGCAAAAAGTGACTCTTGACTTCTCTTTACTGGAGAGCAGGGTGGGGGAAGAAAGAGGAAATCAGTTTTAAAACCCCTGTATTCAGGTTTCCAGTCTGCAGCACTCACATTTATAGGTGAGGAACAAGACTGTTAAACTGACATCACCTTATTGCCCCCAGATTAGACAAATAAGGTAAGCACAGTTTAGTACTACACAGTAATAACAGAGACGAGCAGAGGAAAATTACTGTCTGAAGGATTCATGTTCTCTTGCCTTTAAATGCAAGTAATCTTCAAGTTTTTTCCTGTTTTTGTAGTTTTTCTTCCATAAGCTATCATCATACGCTGCTCCATCAGCTCTCAGGTGAAACATATCAAAGCATTTATTTTCACCTCATTCACATTTTCAAAAAGCATATGAATATATGACATACCTTCTACTGTAACAGTTGAACCCTGCATCAGCTAACAAATTCCTTTAGGTTTAAGCCTACACACTGCACAGCCTACTTGCTTTCTTTTTGTCCTTTGCCAGATCTCTTCAATTTCACAAACTTCCAAACAGAGCTGCCATTATTAATTCTCAGCAAGAGACCTAAGCCACACTGAATCACTGCAGCGACTAGCAGCAAGTGTCTGTGCTACTCTCACAATGCTTCAGAAATGGAGAGAAGTCCTAAAGCAACTAAAAGCTTTTAGCTAACCTACCACTGACTCAGTTCTTGCACAAGTCCTCATGCAACTTCATTAAATAAGAGAGCAAAGAAAAACATTCATTAGGCTGACATAATACTGCAGAAGCCAGAAATACTGCAGTATTCTGCCTCTCAACATCAGGGTATCAGCTCTACAACACTGTCAAGGAGTAGGGACAACCACACAGGCTGAAACTTGAGCTTTTAATGAAGTGTGAAAAACTAATCAAACAGTGACACTTATACCTCCTGTCACTGTCCAGAGTGGAGTTAGGCCCTCAGAGTTTATTCCTTGGATGTCAGACATCAAGACTACTTACTTGGCTCTAAATAAGAGTAGAGATAACACATTTTGCACTCCTCCTTAGAAATGCACTGCACGATGTAAAGCATTTATTTACTATGCAAAACTGCACACTTCTCCATGCTGTGTGCAAATTAAATTGTTGGATAACATTCTCCCCATAAAACAACTGATAATAATTATTTTTCCTAAAGAGAAATTAAGTGAGAACAGGAGGAAAAAAAAGGGCTTTGCTGTAGTCTCTGAGATGCTGTTCTGCACTGCTAAGCCACAGATGATAAACCACAGAATCCTACAAATAAGAGAGAGTGAGCATTTCTCTGCACTGGGAAGTTGTGGGGCTTTTTTCTAGAACTCACATTTGTCATGAGCAATGCATTTTAACAGCCATACGACTTTAACACCACTGTCATCTGGGACACTGGCAGCTCTGTGGTCCAGTGGTAGATAGAACAAGACATTTAAACATCCACAGAAAATTTCACTGTTCTGCTGATAATCAAAACCATAAAAATACAATGAAGGAAGCTGGACTGTGACTTTGTATTGACTGTATTTGCTATGTGGTAGAAGTGAAGTGAGAAACTTGTTTTTCAGTCTTTTGGATACTTAGCCCATGTTCAAATCATGAACAAGTGTGTTTTAGTTTACTGCGCCATCATTTTCAGGAGAAAAGATAGAGTTGTATTACTGGTGATAGATAATTGATAATACAAGTTAGTATAGACCACTAACATAAAAAGTTACAAATCCAAGTTTAAAAGTTACAGTAGGAGATGCTCACTCATTTCTTACCTTCCCATTGCACTGCCTGTCCCTGCTGCTCATGTGAACTGGTAGTCAATATGACTTGCTTTGTGGCATCAAGGCAAGCTAATTCTGAAATTACCATGGGCCTCCAGAGCTTACTAGAGAATTCTGAAGCCTCTTGCTGTGAGACACAGCCACATGCAGAGCCTCATGCTGGTTTTAGAGAATAAATCATCTTCAGGAGAGGCATGCCACCACATCAGCAAAACCTCCGTTTTTATTGAATTAGTATTCTCATTAAAAAATCATTTTCTTTATTATCCTTATGCGTTCCTTCCTACACTCACTGTTCCACTACTAAAACGTACTATAATTGTTTAGCAAACAATTTGTACATAAATGTTAATCACTGTCTGCCCGTTTCCTTTGGAATGGTAATTCTCAGAACGGAACACATGCAGATAAACACAGATGAATGCAGGTATCGACATGTGACATAGATGCATAACTCTTATGCTTACCTATGCACACGTTCTTTCCCCTTCTCAAAAGTATTATCTATTAACCTAATGGTTTTATTACTCACATAATAGCAATAGAATTGACTGCTCAAGTCAGTACAGTTTTGGAGGGCAGTTGTGCATGAGGATTTTTTTCATGTGTTGCTGTTTTGTTATTTTAAAAACACGAGAACCAGTTTTATGGATCTCTCAATGTTACTTATTTTCCTTCTAGTTACCCACAAGACATCTTCAAGTTCCACAATCTTTCTATTAAGTATTCGGTTGTAATTATTACTTACACTTTAGACCTGTCAAAGAGAATTCCTACTAAATAGTAAATGTAAGACAATTGTAGTATAATTTATCACAGTAAAAGCACACAACTCCAAATGTCTATTATGTACCCATAACTGACATCAATTTAGTTGGTCTAGACACAAAGAAAAATTCCAGCATACTCATCCAGACAGTGTGGACCAACTTTACCTAAACCAGAACAGTCTGGTTTAGAATAAGTTTCAAGACAATAATAAAGGAAGTGACAAAATTCATTCATTTTCCCAGCTCCCTTAATATAAAACATTAGTTTCAACACAAGCTTCCACTGATTACTGTAGTTGCTTGTTTGATAGAGTCACAATAACTCAAATCAAATATAAATCAGAAGTGTCTGTTTGCCCACACTTATTTCTGCACTTAAAAATTTAGCAGCTCTCTTGGAAGCTGGGAAAAGTGAAATCTTTGGAACAGGGTGTTAAAAATACATCTCTGTTTCCCTACCTGTTTCTCACTCAGAGCTGTGATTTTGGCTTGAAGTTCATGAAGCTGTTTCTTCAAATCAGCGTTCTGATTAGAAAGAAAAAATATCTGTGAGAAAGATATTCCATTTGTTAACAGAGAGTAGTAGCAGGAAGGTGGTTTGTTTTTTGTTTGATTTGTTTGTTTTGCATATTGTACTACAAACACAGCACCTCTGGATGTACAGGTACAGCCAATAAAATTCAAGAGGCTCAACAAAGCCTTGCTTAAGTCACTGAGTGCAACAATAACCAGAGGACCTTTCTAGCACTCAGAGAGACAACTCAGTTTGGAATGAAGATTTCATTAAAACATCCATTAGTGCTTACCACATTATAAAGCATGTTTGCACATTTCATCTAGCTTATAAATTAAATGAAAAATGTTCGTTAAGATATAATACAACAGTATTATATTGTTTACAGTAGCATGCAATGATGCATTATCTAAAGCATTCTCACTTATGCTACTTATACAAAGACATTATCATATATTTGACTGTGTAGACCATCAGCAAACATATCTATTAAATCTTACTTGACACACGTGTCAAACGAAGGCAAACATTTCTTTATTTCTATGTACATTTATGCCTTAGACTGTATTTAAGAGAATTACATTTGTATTAACATATCATTCATATCAGCACTTTGCTTACAATAGCACTTTCTTAAGTTTAAGATATGAAAGCCATAAACATCACTATAAAGATGCAGTCGGGAAAACTATTTTACCAGGATTATTTGTTTCTCACTAAAACTAAAATATAAAAATCTGTCTTCACTTTAAAGCCTGTGAAGCTCTGCAGAAACATGACAGGGGAGTGAGATTCCCGAGTTAATCTCTTCCCCCCCACCCCACTATTTTTGTTCTCATTTATGTTGTAAACTCTTTACACTAGATTATGCAGGTTTTCTGTGCTGCACAGAAATACTAAAACATAGTTCCTGTCATTAGTATCCTTAAAGGAACTTTGTGCTCTGGACAACTTCCCTATTTTTATATTCCTCCATACAATTTTGAAATGGAGCCTCATCTTGTGGATAGTCTTCTCCAATATACACACAATTCTAGCAAAACCAGATACTGTCCAGTCATCTTCCCTTCTTCTAGATTCCACTTAATAATCGGGGATTAAAATGCATTATAAGCATTGGAAGCAGGGACCAGATTTACTCTTCCTGAGCTGAAAGCAAATTGCCCTTTAAGCTTATCATTGGCAGACTTGCCCAACAAGTAAGAGTAGCAGACCTTACCCAGATGCCATCTGAATAAGTTAGTTCTGGAAAGCAGATTTTCCAATACCTCTCCCTGCTCATCCCTCCCTGTCAGGGGTTTACCTACTTAACTGTTGCAAAAAGCTGTCTTTGCACTCCACTGAGCTCAGAAAAAAATACATGCTCATAAAATTACAAGACATTTAGTGTTGTATGGGGATGGAAACACTTCATAGCAAGCCTCAAGTGAGCTGCCTTTATCCCTCTACTCAACATTTCAGACTGGTTAGAGAACTCCACAGAACTCCTCATTCAGCACTCTGCAGTGCTTAATTGCTGTGCAAGACAGCCCAGTCTCCTTCCACAGCCACTGGGAAAGAGATGAATTCTACTGTCTATGTAGAGCCTAGTTATCCAGCTTCAATAGCTCTGAAGCATCCCAGTGCCAAGTGCCCACTCTTTGGACACTACAGTGCTGAAGCTGGATACCTAAAACAGGCAATCTGAACACAGCCTTAAGCTACATGCTGTATTTGGACAAAATTTCTTAGACAGAATATCCTACCTTTTCTTGTACAACCTTCTGATACGCAAAAAAATGTGAAAGCAAATTCTAGTGCTGGCAGGTTTTATAGAGAGGAGCTTCCAATAGAATCAGAAGACTACTGCAACTTTAAACTGCACCATAGTCTGCAAGAGTTGCATGATTTAAACTATTAAGAATATAAGGCAAAAAGCTCCATAAAGGTAAAAGTTTCAGGTTTGTTTTGAACTATCAGTAGTCATTGTTTAAACAGTTATTCATAATAGTTTTCTTCTAAATACTGTGATAGCAGGAAGAACATGATTGAGAAATATCTACAATTTTCAAGCTTCATGCACTGTTATTTCCTCTATTTTTAAGGCTAAATAATGCAACATAAAAATCAATAGTTACCTGCGGATCTTGCTTCATTTGGGCAACCAATTTCTAGAAAGAAAAAGAGATGCAACACCACAATGAAGGTTTTCATTACTGGATCTTGTTTAAACTTCAGTATGTAAGAGTTTAAAATTCAACATTTTTAAGAACTTTTGTAAAAGCAAAATATTCAGTTTCCATCGTTTCAATAGCAAGGCCTGCAATAGATCATTTCCAAACCCATTCTAATTAATATAGTAAGACTATTGCACTAAGCCACCACTTTTGCTCCTTTTCCTAAACAGCTCTTGAACAAGTGATGCCTTTTAAGGACAGTTCAAGCCAGCTGGGTGAAATAATCTAATAGCTGTGTCTCCTCTAGAACTGCTGCTGCCTTCGCTTGCAGTCACAAGAAACACAAATCACAGATAACTGCTGCAGGCACAAAAGCTGTTTGTATATACAAGAGCAGAATGTTTCAAGTACTAAGGGTCCGTCCATGTGTTGGCTTGGCTGGTACCACATGGAAGACCCATGTTCCAAAGTATCTTCGCCACTTTTCTCCCTCAAAGAGAGATTGAGATCATTGTAGAATAGATGCCCTCCACATCCAAAGGAAAGCAGACAGACGGTTACCATTCACTATTCTTCCTCCTTCACTTCCTTCAGGCAGCTGCAGGAGAATGCTGTCTATTGCTAAGCAAGGAAGAAGTTACCAGACTGTCACCAAAGAAAACCAGAGCCCAGGATGAAGATGCAACATAAACAAAAAATTCCCAGTGTCTTTTTTGGTTACAGCCATGTTTATTCATCACATTTCCACATCCCTTCCACATATGCAAAGAACCATATAAAGTCTGTACTTTCTTCCCTATTTGCTCTTCAGAATCAGGAAAAGGAGTGAGAAACAGAAGGACAAAGCAAGAAAAATATGTTTTATTCCACCTGCATTGATGCCACTCAGAGAATTCAGACTTCAACAACTAATTAAAGTTTATTTCATTTCACATCCTAAAAATGGTTTTAATTAAAAAAGCATAACACAAAGATAATTCTGCATCAGACCACAGGTTTATCTGCTGCATTTTCTTTTAGCACAAGGCAATAGCAAGCAGCATGATGCCTGTGCTGGACAAGCATGGAGTGTTACCTCCCATCTTTAAGGAATCTCTATCTCTGATGTCTCTAAAGATTATGCCTTCAGTTTAACAGCCAGTAACACATTTCTTCTTCCATTAATCTGCCTTAATTACTTTTGGACTCAAGAAAATACTCAAGATTCTGTGACAATGAGTTCCAAGTTAAAGTACAGGACTCTTACATAAAAGGACCTCCTTTTTCTTTTCAATCTGCTCCTGATAATGCAAGTGTGAGGGCAAATAAAACTATGGAAAATCAGCTTTGACTCAAGTCAAGAGGAGCTGGAAGTTGGACTCAATGATTCTTATGGATCCCATCCAACTTGAGATACTTTATGATTCTATGACTGATCCTCTATTCATCATCTTCCTACATTGTTTTCCACACCATATATTCCCCCATCAGTCATTGCTCACCACACTGGAAGTCTCCTCATACACCAATCAATCCATGGCTGTGTTCACTCCTAGCACTCTTCCCTGCACTTCTCTCGTTTGTCTCTATTATCTGGAAACAAAGTTTAAAACTGCAGCATTCAAGTACTTTGTACTGCAAGAACTCCTTCGTATTGCCAACAGCTACTTCACAGCCTGCTACTGCAGATGTAAAGCCAGGACTGCTTTTCCAAAGTGCATCACTTGGCATTTATCTACACTGAATATTATTGTTTTATCATGCTGCCATTCAGTGTCATGGAGCTAAGGTGCTGTGTTACCCTTTTGCTTGCATGCTTAGCTTGTTTTTCCTCAGTGCTTTCTGCCAGATCAGAGTTTGAAGAGCAACAAATCTGTTAGTATTTATACAAAGTGCTTGTACAGACTCAGCCACAAGACAGTACAGTCAGTGACTGTAAACTGTTCATCAAATATTGCTAAATCTACGGATCACACAATACTGCATCATCCAACCATAAGAAAATAAAAATATAATTTCTCTTGCACTGACCCCAAACACAAATAAATTTAAGGTATTTTAAAACCCACTGATCTTTTTGCTATGAAATGAGAGAAGCAAAAGGATGTTTTGGGTTCTCCCCACACATGAGCTCAAGGAATCATCCATGAAACCCAACCCTTCTATGAGAATAGCTGAATACAACTCCTTGAACATCTCGTGTGATCAAAGCTGTAAACAGCAAACTGTTTCAAAATAACATTCATTAAGCCAACACAGTAGCAGAAATAACTACTTGTCCTGTCTTCTCAGGGCAAGCAACACAGCTTTGACATGGAAAATACCTGAATATTCAAGTTGTGCTCTGAATGGTCAGATTTCTTTGAAATGAAACAAAACAAAAGAAAAAAAGGAGCTTTTTTGTTTCATTTAAAGAGCTCAACATCTCCTTTGGGTCCTTACAGGTAGTTTAAGATACACTTTGCCAAAGCAACAGCATAAATCTTCAGGCAGAGTTCTGGAGGTGAACTGGAATAGGCAGGAATCAAGGAGCTATTCTACAAGCAGAAAATACAGTCACACTGAGCATCCTTTCCATAGCTATATGAGCAGTCACAGGTAACACACTGCATCAGGAAGCTGAGAGGCTTTGCTCACAAGAAAAGCTGAACTCTCTATGCTCATCATAGACACTCATCCACCACTTACAACGGGATGGCAAACTATGGCTGTAGGAGTGTTGGCAAGCTTCTTTAGAGAGTCCTCAGAAAAAGAAATACTAGATAAGTAAAAGATGACAAGTGAGACAATTCTCCACAATCCTGAGCACTGCCAGAAGAGGGTATAAATTGTATCTGTAAGTTACAAAATCCAGCATTTAACTTGAAGATTTCTTTTCATGTGTGTGTAAAACCAGTTTCATTTCTATCAGTGCCATTTGACAAGCAGAGTAGTAACCACTCCAGCACAGTTCAAGAGAAGTTTACTGAAGCACCCAGCATGTTGCTGCAAGTGTTATTTTCCACTGTAAACATTTAGACTTCTTTTTTCTTAGTCTTGATTATGGAAATATATAGTATCTTGAAGAAAAAAAGACAGCTTTCTGCTATAATGGCTTGTCTAGTTTCAGCAACTAAATCTAAATTTAATTAAAGTTGATCTCAGTGCAGACCTCCCTTCTAATGAGGACTGGGCAAAGCTAAGACAAACAGGGTCAAGTAACTTTGAAGTTGTTAAAAAACTAAAAAGTCCTTCTGGACATTTTCCAGTCTTCATCCCTGTTTGTCATCATCATTATGAACAGATGCTAAAGATTACTGAAAACTCACAGTCTTAAAAGTTTTTTGTTGAGCATAAAGGGGAACGAAGATACACACGAGGCAAATGCTGTTCTACAAACCTAAGTATGACTCGTGTTTTGATCACCATACAGCAGATAAGACTTGGGAAGATATACTTACTGGCCTAAAGCATTTTAATGCCTGCAGCAAAATGCCACAGGCAATCTCTGAATTTCCTTACCCAGAAAACTTCACTAAAGTTTTGAATGCAAAGGCCTTGGAGTTTGGTAAGAGCAAAATACTTCACAGTTCTTGAAATTCATCTTTAGCTTTTTCAAGTGTTCCTCCCTAGCTGAAAGTTGTATGTTGTTAAAGCAGACATCACTTCAGTTTCCTAATCCACCCATTCAATTTCTCGCACTATGCTCATCATTGCAGCAACTACTAAACAAGCCATCTAGAACACTTGTTTAGACAAGTTACCAGGTAATTTGGAAACATCTTCCAACTGTTATATGATAGGTTACACTAATCAGTATAATTTATCTTGTATTTCTTTTATCCACTGTGTAACAGTTGTGAGCTTCAGGTATCCAACAGAAACACTTGGAGAACTGTCTTTGGAAAAGGTCACATTGATAAACTTAACATTTCAAGTTGGCAGCTACTGTGTGTTTACGGCTGGAGGAGTTTTGTTCCAGAAATTAACATACATATGTCCTAGAATCATAGAATGGTTAGGGTTGGAAAGGACCTTAAGATCATCTTAAGGGTAAGAGGGGGTTCCAACCCCCCTTTTATATTCGACAAATTATGCTTTACTCATACTAGTAGTTCGCATTTGTATTGTAACAGAATGGCAAACTGCAACTCTGCTGCCATATACTGCACCAGTTACCAGTAAAAATACCCAAAACATAAAAATTAGAGCCCAAGCACTACATTTTGGCTGGCAAAACAACACAATTACAAGTTTAGAAGGTACTAAAGTAGAAGACACTCCAGAGGAGAAGCACCAGATGAGACTACACAGCACTATGCCATTTCACTTCAAAGTTCCTCCACCATATTCTTCCACTGACAACCAAATGATGAAGTTGGCTTCAGAACATGAGAAAAATCTTCCAGACAGAAGTTGCTAAATATGGAGTTTTCAGGATGTTTTTATCACTGGTGCAAAATATTAAAAGGAAAACAATGCCCACACACAACCTGATACATAGATATTTCACATTTGCTAAAAACCCAGCAGGTGGTGGGGTCAAAATGCAGAGTATAAAATCTTAAAGTAGTTTCAAGCTTATAAAACAATTATTACTACAGCTGTAGTGCTATTACTTAATGCTACCATTAGTAGTAATGCTATCAGCAATACTAATGCTGCTTTAAGTTGAAAATATAAAGCAAGAAAGAATACAAATTACCTGGTGAACCTGAATTTCCACTTTCAGAGCCTCCTGTAGAGTCTGCAGCTCCATTCTCTACCTTCTCCACTTTCTCTAAAAGTGTCTTTGCTGATTCCAGTGCCTTTAGTTTCTGGTTTCCTCTTTAACACCAGTGCTATAGAAAAATAAAGGTTTTCTTTTGGTTAGTGAAGGGCAGAAGTCAAGAAGGAGATGATAACAGAGCAGGAATTCAGTAGGGAACTATATTCAACTGCAGCTTTCTAGCCTAAACACAAGCAATCTTTCCAACACACGAAATCTACAGGCTGTATGAAATGCCTGCTTTGGAGTCGTTCAGCCAAATTTGTTACTTCCCACATATCCCAAAGTTGACATACTTGTCCCTTATCTTAGTTTGCAGGCAGCTATTTCCTACCAATATCCTATTGCAGCTGCATATTAAATTAGAAAAATTTAACTACTGAGAATGTTTTAAAAATCTGGGTAGATGAGAAAATATTCTGGAGACTAAAATTCTGCAACCCCAACAGCAGTAAATTGTTAAACAGAACATACTGCATTAACATATTTCCATGATACTACAGAGCTGTTCTTAAATGGGATGGTCTGCATGCAGTTTGACAGAACATTAATACATCAATAACCCACTGCCCAAAGTTTGTGCTGAGTTAGTCACTTCTGGTGAAACCTATTTTGAAGGAACACAAGACTGATACAAAGCAGCAGAAGACTTTCTCAAAACTATTAATTTTTAAGACTTTTTAATCCTGGAATTCTACTTGTAGAACATGAGTATGAGTTTACCATCTTCATTTGTACTACAAACAAATTAATCCCTCCAACCTCTGACATAGAAAAACTTTATCAGCCATACTTCTAAAAGTCTTGGAAGTTGGACAAGAGATTTTTGCTCAGAAATATGTTAAATATATCAGCTTCTGAAATAGGATTAAGACTCCCATATGCTCACACATCACAATGGAACCGGTGTAAAACCATCTCTAAATATATACACATAAAAGCCATAAGAAAACATACTAGAGCAATCTTTCCAGCCACTTTTCCATCCAGACACCATCCATTAAAGAACTGCTGGAGTGTTAAAATAGTTCCTATTCTTCTATTTTTTTGAAAATTGCTCTCAATTATTGCTCAGATATTGTAGCCAACTCAGAGGCTTTCATAATGGGACTTCATTGTTTTCAAAAGGATATTGACAGTTCAGATTAGATATGTAGGCTGTAAAAAGAAAATAATTCCCATAAGTTAAAGACTTTTAACGTTGTCTCACTACAGTAAATTGAAGTGCTGGACAAGTTTGTGAACTCCTAAAAATAAAAGGGGGTAGGGATGGGAGGGGGGGTGTTTGCTTATTTAACTTAGTAGTTTCTCTTTCCAAAGAGAAATACGTTACAAAAAGAGAGGACTACAAAGGGGTTTAAAAAGCATTATATTTAAACTCATTCTCTGTCAGTGCTGTCTACTGTTGGCTTAAAGTTACTTATTTAAATAACAAAGGCTTGATCAGATTTTCTAGTCAACACATGAAATGACCTTCTGCAAGGGCCTCTCCCACATGTGACACAGATGAGCAAAACCAGCTGCCTTTGCAGCACTAGTCTCTATAAAATTGTAATTTGTATCGAGGGATACATGGAAATTACATATAGTTCCCTGTTCTATCACCACAACCACTAATGAGAAAACATTATTACTTCCACTCACTGACAAGAACAACTCTAGCCTGCATTAGGTCCCTAGCACTGCAGTTTTGAAAGAAACCATGCTTCAAAAAACCACGTGGGAGGCTGGCTAATGAAAACTGAACCCACTCCAGACCGAAAAAGTCTTTTAGAAGCCTTGGAAATTCAGTTTTGGGGTAAAGATACAGATATGGCCAGTTTCTTTCTCTGCATATCTTCAGTAAATGAGAAGGCACTTGTGATGAATAGACAGAAAAGTACCACTCTGTAACTACATAACTTTAAAGTTTAGTGCAAAAAAGCAGAAGAGAGTTATCTCAACTGAGCATGTAAACAGTATCTCTAATTTTAATACATGTGACTGTAAAGCTCAGAACTAGCTCATGGGACAAATGACACAGTAGTTCTGTAAAAAAACACGTAAAGATTGAGCAACTACTATTAACGCACAACTTAATTTGACATATAGATTTTGTAGTATTGATGGTTCCTGAAAACTAATCCAGCCTAATTTCATAGATACCTGGAACAGCTATAATGTTTTTTCTCCAAAAATCAGTTTTTAAGAGGTTTAAGAAAAAAGTGGCAGTGCTTTGCAGAAGGAAGTGGTTGCTCAGCCCAGGGGTGAAGACATCAACAACCATAGCTCATTTAAAACTTTGGTCAAGGTGCTGATTTCTGAACATGAAATATATACAGTTACTATTCGATTGTACCGCCCTAGAACTGAAACACTCTAGAACATGCACTTGCAGCTTCCCTTCCCAAGGAATAAGTATCCAAAGTTATTCCTGTCCAATAAGTTACCTGAAGTACCTTAAACACTTATTCAGTGTGATCATTCCTTCCCTCCAACAAATCCTAGACTGTATTTTTCTGGTTTCTATAGAGTAATGTCTAGAAATATCTGTGAGGGCAGCTGATGAAACGTTGCTAGTGTTTCCTTTGAAAGCAGGTACATAACTACATGAACAAGCAGTCACATACATCATGTGAGTGCAAAATTCCTTTATTTTTTTTAACTTTTACTCTTTTAAGACTTAAGTTTTTTAATCTTCCCTTGAAGTTAAGTCCAGTGACATTATAAACTACCTAGAATACCTCATCCAAAAATGCATAAAGCTGTCCCTGGATTAATCATAAAACATACTGCATTTTCCACTTTACTCTTATGACAGTGGAAATATTTTAATTAAAAAGCTTGTAGATGATTGAAATTGCATGGATGGGTTGGTCTGCAAACATCCTTCATTCCATTCGTTTTTAAAGGAAAACATGCAAATGCCTTGCTCGAATCAGCTGTTTCCAAGAGGAAAGCAGAGGATTGTGGAGTAACCGCATCCCTTGCGCACCCAGACATAGCTCCAAGCCTCAGCCAGAAAGAACACTGAGAGCAAGAGGCAAATTTGCCATTCCTTGGATTGATTTCAACTACTGGAGGCAGCAGTCCTCCATTCAATTTCTTGCTGGCATGCATTTGTCACAAGAAATCTCTTACTTCTTACGTGGTTGCTTCACATCTTAAAATTTCATACCCAGATAAGTACACCAATGCACTGCAGTTAAGGTAGTAGATATTTATATATTATATATATATCTTCAGAGACTGAATCAAACCTTCAACTTAATAATCACTTAAGTGCATTAGCACTTCTCTATTATCATCTCAGTTAACTACAGTCCACACCAGAACTTCTAAAACATCACAACAGTATTTAAACTATGGCTATTTTGGAAACTACACTAGAAATACAGCTGATGACAAGGTGTATAGCTAGCAAAACAAAAAGGCAGGACCCACACAAAAGCCCTGAATGCCTTCTGTGTGCATGGAAGGACTCTGAATAACTTTGAATTTTAGACAGAAGTCTTTCTGCACCAAAAATCCCTTCAAGTAAATTTGTTTTTCACATTACACAGGGGAAAAAAAAAATATTTAAGATGATCATTTTTGAGTAGATGAATTTAAATATACTTGGTACTTACAGACCCTTGGGCCCAAATCTCAGCCCTACAGTGATTTTATTCATAGGACTGGGGTTTCCATCAGTAACATTTACTTCTTAAGTTTTATTTTCTGAATATAAGAACAGATAGGATTTCACCTTCTGTAAACATCAAACTTTTCCAGCTCTTCCTATCATCTATTCTTAGGTAAACCATCTTAGCCGAGCAAGGAGTACTTACCAGTTTGGAGGAAGTTATTCCCTTCAGCTCTCTACCTCCTCCTACAAAAGGAGAACAACAACAACAACAGATTATTACAATCAGCTCAAGTACACTTTGAAAGAGAAAAAAAGAAAATTCAAACATTTGGAAAGTTGGGGGAGGAGTTGTTTGGTTTTTGGGAGAGGGTTTTTTGTTTGGGTTTTGAGCATTTGGGTTTTGACAGGTTTTTTTTAAGTGAAGCTAACTAAAAAATACCACTTGGAAAGAAAAGCTGTTTGACATGTCAAGGAAAGACAAGGAGACCTACAATTCTAATCTGGATTAAAATACAAACTATTAGTGTCACTAGGGGAAGAAGAGATTACAGGTACAAGCTTTTCTAGTTCTGTGCAAGGTCTGTGTCCCCTTCCCCAGGGGGAAATACACCCTTTCCATCACATTTAACATCTAAATGACAAGCCCTGTCAATTGCCACAGCTAAGAATGACAAGGTTACCCACCCCAGACACTTGCCCATCACCTCTGCTAGAGGCTATACCAAGACAACAAAGATGGTAGAGCAGGTGGTGTGTCAGCAGCCACCAGAGCTCAAATCCCAGAGCACTAACGTAAACTGAAATCAATGGCAGTTTAAGCTAATACCTTAGGTCATGAACTGTGGAGGCTGAGAAGATACACTGCCCGTTACACTGCCTGAGTCATGGGAAGAACAACCTTTAACAGCAGAGCAAGGTAGTACACATCTTAAATCATCCTCATATGAATCATAAAAGACTCGTGAGTCAGAGTCCTAAAAAGATAGCTGAAATATAAAATGATAATTCATTTGCTCAATTACTTTCCCTGATGCTAAAAAAAGCCTCCAAAATACTCCAATTTTCTAGTAAAATACTAGAATATTAGTGTATTTTAAGCTTCAACTCCACATCTAACAAGATCCTCGCAGATATGTTTCTATCCACACTCAAGTCGTCACAGAGCTGAAGTTTAAGTCCCAGCCTTATAAATAGACACAGCAGTAGAAAGTCACATCATCATCTCTCACTCAGTGGAGACCAGCACAACTGGAGGAGTTCACATTTCCTAACCAGCAGAACCAGGGTGCTGATGAGCACCAAGAACAGCAAGAGAACAGGAAGCCTATCACTGGGAGGGACTGGAAGTCGTGTCACTCTCCCAGCCTCAAATCTTGTTATGCACTTGGAAAAATAAAATATAACAAAAGATAAGTTGTCAAGTTAATTCGAGAGCAATGTGAGGTTAGTTTAAATAACATCCAGCTGCTAACATGGCAGGTTATGAACTGGTGAGTATATTTTGGGGCTATATTCACATTAAGAGCTTTTGCTCTGGATGCTACAGAATTTGAAAGCCCCTCATTGTTGAGGGTGCTGAGGTGTGATTCTCAAACTCTAGTTGTTTCTTCAATATTAAAACCTTAGTTGTTACCTCCACCTCCCACTATCAATCAGTTATTTAACTGGCGCAAAAATCTATAGAAGAAGCTCTTCCATCACGCAAGCACTGGGCATCCCTCTTCAACAAGCCACTACAACTCTATCTCCATGCTACTACTAATAATAATAACTAAAAAGAAATCTCGCTGCTGTAGGTGACTAACTCTGGAAAGCTGAACAAACCAGTTGGTACTACACATCTGCAAATACAGCCTGAGAATAAAGGAGCATGATTTTTATTCTAAAAAAGAAAAGTATCAGTGCACTTGTAGCACAAATACACACATGAACTGGAGAGAAAATTGACACTTAAAAATAACAGCATGATTAACTGCTCCTTCCTTCCTTCCTTTTCCCCCTTACATAAGGGCTCTCCTACATAGCAGGGCACTACCTTCATCAAGACTGAACTATGCAGAATAAAGCTGCATAGTTACCAACCTTCACATTGTATTTAACCACTCTGAAGGGCTGCAACCCCAGGCTGAGAGTCCAGGGACTCACGAGGATGAAGTGAGGAACACCAGGAGTTTAATCATGACTGACCGAGTGATTTGCTGTGTTGCCTTGGAGAAGTCACTTAAAGGGGACCTAGACAGGCAATGGAAACACATATGCATCATCCTCTGCACATAATTTACTACAGTTTTTTTCGTAACTGTTTAGAACAGGT
Source organism: Nestor notabilis (assembly GCF_000696875.1). Taxonomy (NCBI): domain Eukaryota; kingdom Metazoa; phylum Chordata; class Aves; order Psittaciformes; family Psittacidae; genus Nestor; species Nestor notabilis. The sequence continues at coordinate 115,180 of NW_009918872.1, forward strand.
TAACGTTTGAAAGTCAAGCCTCTGGAAATACAAAATACTTTCACTCTATCCACACGGATAGTGTAGTTTTTTTTACTGGCATCTCTGCCTCATTTATCAGAGGGGACAAGCTTAGAGAATGAAGTATTGGTTGAATAATTTCTTTTCACTCCGAGTTTTCAGTCTGCATGCTTTTTTTTAATTCAGTATCTAAGCTCTACAACAAAGAATTGGGTTCCCCATAAGCAGCACAGTAACGAGAGCCACGGGAAAAACTTGTGCCTGACACAGGCAAGTTTTCTCAGTTAGGCAACTGAGACAAAGAAGAACAAACATACAAGACCGGCAACTCCAAGCACCTTAGACTTACGTCTTCCACTGCTCTTAGCGTTTTTATGGTAAAGAATAGTTTATGACCAACTGGCTTTGATTCTTGATCGCTCTCTGCATTTGTGACTACAGGGAACCAACCCAGAACAGTACTGATAAAAAAAGGTACCAGATAAAATCTGCTCTGTAGATTAAATGAGATTGTTTGCAGCAAGAGTACATACACAAACTCACACTTTCGCACTCAGTACAAAGCACATTAGGCAGGTTAAGATCACACAGCTCACAATCACTCATATCAATAATCTTAAGAGTCTAGCATTTTGCAGGGTTTCTTAACAAAAACTCCAGCAAGCAGAAACGTATCAAAATCTCAGCTATTCATTTTACTGAGGCTGCCTTTAGAAAGCTCTAGAAACACATGCTGTAAAAGCTGTGCAAGCCACGAGTATGCAGGGCTCACAGATTACAGTATATCCTGCAACATTTGGGGGTTTGTAAAACCCCAGCTCTGGAAGCCGTATTTATATATCCACTTCTGCTTTCTTCCCAAAACATACACAGGATCAGAAGAAAAGCTTGAGCAATGCTTTCTTATGTTTACTGCAAGCTAAGAAAGCAATTAGAATTAGCCTTAGCCAAACAAAATAGCAAAGTTTTAGAAACAAGTTCTTCTCAGTAAGACTGACTGTTGAGAATCTGATTAGCATTGAGAATCCTGTTAGTGTTACTAACAGGAAAGGCAGTTTGATATATACATACACTTGAAGTAATATTCTCTCCTCCTACCCACCAGAAAAAGGCTCTTGAATCTTTTCAACAATTCTGTATAACATATGTAAGGAAAAATACGCCACCGCTACCAAAACAATCATATTGTGCAGATCAGCTTTAAACTTTTTGTTGAAGACTGTAAATCAGGACTTACTTCATGGGACTGTTACAAAAACCTCAAACACAAAACTGAGGACATCAGAAGAACTACACATGGTGGTTAAATATTTTAGCATACAGAATCTGAAGGTTTAAGATTATTTAAATGCTAAGTATGTGTATACCAAGATGTTTGGTTACATCATTCAGATTAATTCTTACATTCAAGTTATACAACAAAGCTTATGCCTCTGTAACCAGAGACTCACTTGGAAAAAATGGGAAAAATTACAAGTCATGTTTAGCCAACTTGCTGGCATTTTTCCTAACTCTAGAAGATAGCACATGTTTACTGTTAGATCACAAAGATCCTGATTAAAGTTACATTTCACATTACAACATTTAATTATGTAATTTTTATTTTTTACCAACAGGACCTTGGTCTTGTTCAAGTGCAGAGGATGGACTCGGATGAGAAAGGACTAACTGCTGTGCAAAGGCAATTGTTAGCCTGACATTTACATTTCAGAGCTTTGCTTGACAGCATTAAGGGTAAAGCATTAATTAAAAACTTAATTTATTTGGTGCAAAATACACCACACACAGAAAGTATTAACAGTATTGTCTGGACCTCTGTCTTTAGATGTGAACTCCTCAAAGCAATAGATCTCCTCCCTGTATTTGAAAGGCATCCTGATATAGAGAGGACTCACTATCTTACAGGAAAACAAGTCATAACAGTTACTTCACTGTGATTTTGAAGTCAGAAATGACACAATTCCTATTCCTTAACAGGACAGGATTTGTGCAGTCTAAAGACGACGACAGAGCAAGCACAGCCAGACAGGGGGTGTACAAGCTCTTTCAAATGACATTATTATAAGCTCACGTTTCAATGACCATCGTTAGCAGAGCCGGGGCTGTCGCTTCCGTGATTAAAAACAAGGCTCCCGTGTCCCAGCGCAGGGAATCTGACCTTGCCGGTGTGCAGCAGCTGGGAGAACTCCCAGTCAGCCCAGTAACACGTGCCAGGCAGGTGGTAAAGGGACAACAGGATTGCCCAAGAGAACTGAGACGGCAGTGTACTAGCCATGCCTTCCAGCTCGTCCATCTGCACAACTCCCTTTAACTTCTCCCTTCCTTCTCCCTATCCCCCCACAACCCCACATTTAGCCCACTGGACAGTTAGCACAAGGATGTTTTAAAATCTCAGGATCGCCTCTCAGCTGAGGACATTTAATGTACGTGGCTTTGCACTTTTTACTCATGCACGAACCCCTCTTCTTTGAGGAGTATTTCTTGAATCAGAGAAGCACCTCCTAAAGCCACTTACACTTGAAAGGGAAAAAAGGTTGCATAATTTAACTCACCAAGGATTAACCATTTAAGCCATCTTTAAAATAAAACACTCCTCCTCCCACTTCTCACACACATACACCTTCTAAAGGAAAAGAAGTGCTGCTGTTAAAATAACCAAACAAACAAACAAACCAACCACAAAACCCACAACAAATTCAATTCCCTGCTTTTCTCTTTCCTTCCGTAAGATAAATAAGACATTCAGGGGAACAGTTTGTTTGGAGGTTTTCCATAAATAAAAACTAAACTAGAGGATTACAGTAAATCTGTTTCTCTAACATATGACCACTAGTAAGCCTGTCAGAAGTTCTTCCTAGCTTGATATCAAAGGTCCCATCTGGCCCCTTCTGACATTCATAAAACCATCATCAGTATATTTCAGCTTTTTGTACCCAGCACTTGTTGCATTCAAAAGTTCTGGTACTGCAGACAGAAATCCGAACAAAAACATTACACCTCACTTTGCTCACCGAGTTATTATTCACCAGTTCTTGGGTAAAACCAAGACCACCTTCTATGCAGCGTGGTTAAACTCCTGCTCATGTCAAAAGCCGGATGACCTCAACTTATATTTTTGTGGATCACTTTGCTATTTGGGGGGACTGGTTATCTACACATACTCTAAAAGGAACCCCCAGGCTGAATTACATCTCTAAGTTTATGTTTTACTAACAGTGCAACAGCAGTGTCACATCTGAAGCAGGGAACAAGGGAGTTTCTTGCGAAAATTAGATGACTTACATGATGGAAAGACAGAAATCAGTCAAAGGCAGAGTTTGGAATTCTGTTCTACCACATAAAGTTGCTCCAAACGTGTTATTGGGTGGTTCTTTTGGGGTTCTGTGGGGTTTTCTTTTTTTAGAATAGTAATTTAGTTTAGTTTTTTAATAGCAAAATAGTTTAGCAATTAAACTTCCAAAAATGTGCATTAATCTGATAAGTCCTAAACCTGGAATTTTTAAATCATTTTCAATGTATTTACAAAGTTAAGTACAGCTGGGAGGGGAAAAAAGATGAAAAGGTTAATAAAAACCAGGAGTTGTTGTGCTCCCAGCTGTACCAGCCCACTGTTTTGCCTCCAAATGTGCAAGAAATTCAAAAGGTAAGTTATTGGGAGGAGGTTTTGTGTTGTTTTGGGGTGGTTTTTATTAACATGCCTAGAAAAATCAGTTCAATAACCTGTACTTAAGGTCCATTAACCTGTTCTTAAGGTGCATTGCAAATTGCTCATTCCAGCCACTGAGAAGTTCCTGCCTTCCTTTCATACTCCAGAGACAAAAGAGTATTTGGGGAAAAGGAGACTGAGAAGGAGTTTTGAGGAGGAAGGAAGATTACTTTATAGAAAACACACAGAGTAAAATTCCTAGTAATTGATTTAAAAACTGAAGGTGCAAGGAACAAGAAAAAACTTAAGGAAAACCACTCCAGTACCGATTAAAGTACTTTTTCTCCCTCAAATTACAGTAAGAAGGGAAGGAATTCTGATTTGGTTTATTCTTTCAAACACAAGGAGAAATTTCAATCTGAGTGCCAAACTGTTTTTCCCCTTCTAACAATCCACTTTATCTTGGAAATAATTGGCTTGTGGGAACGATGTGTTAGTGAGGCAGAAGTACCTTAAGAGTTTTGGGAAGAAGTCCAGAGTACAGAAGGAGATGATCTGGGTAGTACTGCAAGACTGCAGGCATGAAATGCAAAACCAGAGGGATCTCTGACTAGCACTGGAAGTGCTACTGCACTTGTGGCAGGGAGAACTTCAACTCTATGCACATCCCTGCTTGTTCAGACTGTTCCTTGAACTTTATCTACTAGAGACGTTCAGAATACAATCAGAAAAGAGCCAACGCCTCAACCACCAAAAAAGTGACATTCAAGGACAACTTCCATCTCTACAGCAGGAAAGTGCTATTAACTCGATTTGCCAGCAGGGGGAAATGCCAAACAAGTGAAAAAAAGTTAGGAGAGCAAAACAGGAAAGATGAAGGATAAAATTAAACAAAACAAACCACCATCATCCCCTCCACACACGCATATTCTCGGCAGATAAAGAAGGGAAAGATTCTGCTCCTGAGAGGCGAAGCAGGATAGAGGAAGTATATATGACTTAAAGCAACCAAGTATTTTGCACATTTTTCCAGGCTTTAAGGGAGGAAATAGTGAAAGTGCCAGCTCAAAATACAAGCAGGTAAGAACAGCACCAGCAAACACAAGCTTTCAGTTTCGGTGTCAGTGCAGAGTGACTGCAAATCAAAGTTTTCTTAAATCTAGCACTTTGATGAAGAGCAAAGTATTGTGATTGCACAATTAAGACAGCCAAGGTGAAAGAATATGAATTTTTAAAGGACTATTCAACATGAATGCATGAACTAATTTAAAGTGAATATATATATATTCTAGAAAATCATTCTGCATTACAAAAGACTTCCTATTACACTTAAACAGAATCCCAAGAGTCTGGACTTTCTTCCTGAAGAGATTTCAGAACAGCAGGGGTCCCACTGGACACCCTGTTTTACTCCTACCTTAAGAATATTATGTCTACACCACTTCCATGCTTACAAAGTAGAATGAAAACTACTTAAAGGGAGTATCAGAGTTAAGGGAACAAGTAACTCTTAAAAATACTCTGATGAAGGGCAACTTGCATGCAACAGGCAGGAAACAGACAATTACATGATGCATTTTAAAATTAAGGAATAGAAAACCAACATATGACAGTTTGTTGAACAAAGAAATTTAACATTTACAATTTAAAATAATAATATGACAAGCACTGCAATCACAAGGACTCTCTGTTTAAAGCATCACAAGGAGCAATGAGGAGATTTTCAGTGACAGATTTATGGAGATGAGTGACACAAGTTTCTACTGATGTTAGCTTCACAAAAATATCAGACATTTGCTAGGTACACATGTAGCAATAGGCAAATAGTTAAAAATGCAGGAAAATTGTGGTTAGTGATTCTATAGTGGGTACCTTACAACACCAGGCAATCGTTTATACTTCTGTATTTATAAAGGTCTTTCCAAATCAGATGCGGTACTTTCAGTAAAGCTCTTCTCCCAGAGTAGACGCAAAACCTGCCGAGTTCCTCCAGCATGCACAAGGAAAGATTAGGCTAACGGTACATCAAGAGGTTTAACTAAATCCCAGCTCTGCTCAGTTTATAGTTCTGCCTCCCGTTTCTTCATGTAATTCATCCTGCAGCTGGGACACTCCCACGGGCAGCTAATCTGTCTAACCAAGGCTCTCTCCTTTATGTTCTCCTGCAGCTGCAAGGTCCTACCATCAGCAGTCGCCACTCTTTTTATGGGGGGAGTGGTGGGTGAGTCCACAGAAAGTTGAAATGATTCACAGATAGGTCTGGGGAGCACCAAGCACAAGCTTAAGCAGCAAGAGCATTGGGCTAGCAGAACAGAGACCTTCCTTCAGCAGCTGAGTTCCAGTGTGCAATAGTGGGTAAGAGACTGAGCACTTTGCTGCTTTTAACTAAAGCAGTCATCCTTCCTTTTCCCCACCTGGTCAGAAGTTTGGTTTGAGAGTTACGTTTTTAGTGATCCCATCACAGAGACACATTCTTTGCCTTTTGAGACTGGGAGATCTACAGGACCACTGGGAAAAAAAGAGGCGTCCGAGTTTGCCAGGCAGCTGAATTCTCTATGTGCTGCTGATTACTCAGGCAGAACAGAAATCACTATTTTCTGCTTATCTTCATTACAGCACAAGGATAACAATTCTTCACTTGTTGACTGTATCATCCAGGAAGAGCCTGTGCTAAAAGACTAAAGAGAGAAATTATCATTTAAGATGTACTTTAAACACTAAAACTAAACCAACCTGTGCTGGTTTTGCTATGGGTCAACTCTCATGTCAATATGTTGCAACAAACACTGGTCGAACACTTCCTGTTTGGCACAGTTCTTATAATAAACTGGCCCCTTCAATTTAATTCTTCTAACAGATGCATTTAAAAAAAAAAAAAAAAAAAAGCCATTTTATGTATATAAAAACCAGCAGCATAAACTTGAAAATTAGCTGCTAATGTACATCTTTGTGCTCTGTACTTTATGATACTGAAAGATACTTAAAACAATACAGGAGTTCATTTTATCTTCTGTAGAACTTCTGTCGTAACTTGAAGCGAGATGGCTCAAAATGAGAAACTCTAAGTAAATCCTTGCCTTTACAACAGTACAGATCACTGGCTCCAACGTGTCACTGCCTTCTCTCTTAATAATTGTCAGAAGCCAACATGAAAATGATTTGTTAGTGAACAGATGTTCACATGACAAAAGTATCAAAGAACAATCGTTTGTTTCTTAATCCCTCTTCAGATTTTAAGAACGAGATGAAAAAGGTAAAAGCCTCTCACCTGCTAGAAGTGATTTACTTTTTTTCTAGACAGACTACTGGCACTTTAATTTCACACAGTTCTATGCAAAATAAATCTCAGACTTCTGTTGATTCAGTTGGGTGCTCAGAACCCTATGAAAGGTGGCTGGGACCCTCTGCTGCTACCAGAAAGGTATCACATTTTCCTCTCCTCTTGAATAAAATATAACACATGTTCTAAGTACAGCATTTACTAGAAAACATTCTCCATTTGAATTTGATTTGCTTTTTAGTCAAGCTTACTTTATTTCACCAGCTATTATTTCATTATGGTATGCTGGCATTTTGGCATCCCTGATCTTCAGAGCACAGAGGCCCACAAAAAAAACAAATACAGACCAGCTTAAGAGCCTCTAACAATAAGTACAGTCTGCTTTGGGTAAAGATTAAATTAATAAACAGCATTAGGTTTTTCACGAGTTTCTAGTTTTGTGGACTGCTAAATTATGATAGAGCACTTAGAGGCATCAACATGTTTTACAAGTAGTCTAAATAAAAAGGCAGTAAACAGAATCAGGCAAAACACGCTTGTACCAAACTCAGAACTAGACAGAATATCGAGAGCTCCTTTCTCTCCTCCTCCATCCCAAAATAAAAGCGTGAGTGAGAAGGGATTTCATTACATTCTCAGAGCTGTTAGAAGGGAAGTCAGGCCCAGCCCCTGGCATCTCGCATGCAGGCTGTACACACTCCCAGGCACGTCACGCTTCTGAGCTATCTGCCTTCCCAAGGCCTCCAACGCAGCCGTCGCTAGGCCTAAATCAGGTAGGCTGCGTGCAGTGCTGCTGCAGAGGAGCCTGAGTCCACCCCTTCTCCTTTCCCATTTAAACCACCAGATCTGCTTTTCCTCTCTGCTCCCTTCAGCTGTAGCGCCTGTATTTAAAGACAAGGGAATCACAATTTGTTGTGCAAGATGTGGCTCTCATTTTTCCTTCTTCAATACATCAGCTTCCCTGCAGCATCTGAGCCATCGTCGGCTGCTGGGTTTTGTTCCTTGAATGCAACAGGACTTAGGCTGCAGCACTGCTGCCACAGCATACCACTAAGGGGAAAAAAAATCCCTCTTCTCACTTGCTTCCTGATGGGCTCTGAACATTCCCCATCTCCCCATTCTCTCAAACAGATACCCAAGTCCAACACTGGTTCAATATTCACCCATTTCTCTCTCTTTCAATACCAATTCCTGTTTATTTTCATACAAAGCTATTAAATAAAAGTGCAATGAAGTGGTGGCCCAAGTACCTCACATGTTCTCTCCCAGAGAACTTGATTTCTCTGCCAGGTTAATCCCATTCTGACAACTACTTTGAGCCTTTTACTTCATCTAATTCAGCACTTTTCTGCTCTTAGGATTCTTAATCTACCTTGTCACTTCACAACACCCAGGATCAAGACAAGCAAAAACAAATAGAGAAGTTTTGTCTCTATATAGCATGAACTTTCTCATCCAGGCAAGAATGGAACACTGAGATAAAAACCACATTTTCTAATAGCTTTACCCTGAATGACATTTTGGGTAAAGTACTCGATGCAACACGGTCTCATGAGACTGACGCAAAACTACTGGGGAAACACAACAGCATGAACTAAGGTAGAAATGAAGTCTCAAAATTCATCTCGCCAGGCTAAACAAAAAGGGGTAACATTCTGGAGGTCAAACATGTATCAAAATACTGCATAAAAACACACAGAGGGCTTGAAAGAACACTAATGCTCAGAGGCAAGTACAGAAATACACGCTTTACCTGAATACTGGAGGCAAAAATGGTTTCACTGTACTTTTCTTTAAGAAAAGAATAAAGTTAGAAAATCCACACCAAAAAATATAAACTCCAAAACCAAACTCCCCCCCCTCCGAGTATCACCAGTTTGTTCCTTCCAGGGAACACTCCACAGCAATTAAAACTAAAAGATTTCCAAGACAATTCATAGTACATGAAGCTTCTTTTCTTTAATAAATATGTAATTATTTAAACAGTGATTTGAGAAGCATATTGCAATGGAAACCCTGACAACACTCAATACATGAAACATTTATGACAGAGTCCTAAGGAACTCTGCGTTAGAAAACAACCAACACAAAAGAGATGGACAAGTGAGAATAGCTGTATATACAAGTTTGCTCACGCACCTTGGAAAGACCTGTTTTCTCTTTCCCATTACAGGTTTGTTTTCTGATCTCAAAATCTGAGCAGCTGTTTCCCCCTCTCTGTTCTGCACAATAGACCTGAACTGAATTACAAAGTTTATTTCAGCCCCTTGTTTTCCAAGAAACACCTGCCCTAGAAGGAAGGAAAAGCAGAACGCTACCACTCTGCACACCCTTTGCAGCTCCCTCTGCTGCAAGAAAACATATATCCTGCACCAGGCAGGATTTAAGTTATCAAAACAAACATGAGCATTTTACAGAATTCTAAAACAAGAGGCATTTAATGTCTCCGAAGTCACTCCTAGTGAATCATAGTCCCTATTGTCATTTTAACCTGAACTAAATAGCATATTTTCAAACCATCTATTAGAGAAACATTAAGAATTTCAATTATTTCAACCCTTTCTATTTTCTCAAGTCACATTAACAAGCACATAATATCTGGCACAGGTTCTGGGGGGGAAGTGGCTTCTATATCTTCCTTTCATACACAGCACAGGCTCCAGTGCTGGAAGAAGACAGAACGACAAGTACTTTCTTTCTGAAGAGCAGAGGATGGCTGTTCAGTGAACAGACCGAAGGCCCCTGCATCAGCAGTAGCGTGTCTTGCCAGCTTCAGAACTAGTTCATTTGAATAGCCTCTGTCAAGTCACTTAAAGCATTTCATCTTCCAAACACAAGCACACAATAATGTATAGAACAATGCAAGTATTCATTTTTTGACTGTGTATGTTTTAGAAGTGTCTGAATAAAGTTCACTAATGCACAGAACAATGACTTGCCCAGGTAGAGGCAAAGAACCAAAGCAAACTTCAGCTGCTTCGCTTACATGTGCTACAAAACCGAAACACATTCATTCATTAACACTCAAACTGTCAGGCTTACCATTTCCAAACTCTGCAGAAAAGTTCTTACACAAGCAGTCAAGATAACATTAATTTTTATGAATTAAACTTTTCACAGTTATTAACTTCCTGCTGCAGTCACACAAGTACACTACAGACTGTTCAAATTCCACAACAGATTAATACTAACCTACCAAAAACACATTTTTTCCACAACTTGCAAAGCATCACAAGATGCACCCACACAAGAGCACAAGCTGCTAAGAGCTGCTGAATATAATAACATAAAATTATCCTTTAAATTCCCAAATGCACAAATAGCAAGGAAGTGGAAAGGGGGCTGGTTCCCCCAACAATAATCTAAACCACCCAGATATCAGTGTGTACAATCCGTACACACTGAGCAAAGCTGAAGTATGGGATGCAATTCCTACAGTGGCTAAATTGTCACAGTCTGGATGTCACAGCTGCATGTTCATACATGACTCATTAGTCGTCCTTCAGGCTAGAAGTCTTCTGGACAGAAGTGTTTGTCGCAGCCCTTCCTCCTGCCCCTCAGATATGACAAGAACAAACACATGTACTACTCTGTCAGTCTAATTATTTAATCCCCAATCAGTATTTTGAGCAGCAAAAGGTAAATTCACATGTAGAAACATAACCACCAAAACAAGCATTATTTTCTAGCAATATTTCTGCTCTGAAAAGTGTCTGCTCCCACTTACCTAAAAGTTTGACTAGTTCGTACAACTCCCCCAAAACCAAGCTGAGATGTTCTAGTTAAAGAAGGATTAAACTTACAAGAGTCACACTTGCCCTTTGCCTCTCAAACTGCCCTAAAACTAATCATAATATCCCTCACTGAGATCAAAACTAAGTGAGTGAACCAGATTTTGGATTTCAAACCAGAGTTTTAAATAAAACAGATGAAAATCCTACCAAGATGACAAAAAAGAGATAGGCAGTGGATTCTTGGTATTTATTCAAAACAATAAACTTACAACTGGTCGTTACAAAAACATGACACACTTGATATAACTCATGGTACTAAGCTAACAAAGCACTGGCCATTGAAATCATCATTAAAAACAAAACAAACCCAAACCCCCACATTTCTGAAGAACATTCTCTTCCGAGCATTCATACTGAAGATTGCAATCTTAATGAAATGAAGCTTTTGGACATCTAACTTCAAAGCAAAAGGACATTGGAATATACACATCTGGAACAGCAAAAGGCTCATACACCACACTGCATCAATAAACTAAAAGGAAGGTGAACCCATTTGTACACCTCACACCAGCTTAGAGTCAAATCCAGGAGAGAACCTCCCCCTTCTTAAGAATATATTAAAAAGCTGAAAATAAACACTAAACAGACAAAAAGCAGGGATCCATACAAAGGGTATCTGTGAACATACTTTTAACTGATCTGGCAAAAAGGGAGTTTACAGACATGATGATGCTTTCTGTTATTCCAGACAGTTAAAATTAAAGCAAACTTCAAAGAGTTGGGGGGCATCTGATAATACCAAATGATTTTCATTTGTCATTTTATTGTCCTGTGTCGACAAGTGCAAAGTAACATACTCAGAGGCAGAAATAGCTCTCGCTATAAATACACAATGATGAGTCTAAACTAGGCATTACTACTTATGAAAAAGACTGAGATTATTGCAAGCAAACAGTTCAACTCCCAGCAGCAGAAAAATCTCAGAAGGTATCAGAACCAGAACAAGCAGGGAACGTTCTGCTGTGATGCATGCTGCATGTAATTCTGGCTGCTCCACCTCGAAAAGGGGAGAGCTAGAAATGGCACAGAGAGGAATGACAACTAGGGAGCATGTTTAAAACAAATGAAACTGGTTTTCTCCCATCGACCCACCACGTTCACAGGAAATGCAGTTAAAACTGCGTGGAACTTGCTGCTCTGGAACACTATGGAAGCCACAGATAGAAATGGAGTTCAAAAAGGCAGCAAACAAATTCACCTATAAATAGTTCGATGTTGCTATTCACAGTGCAATAGCCCAAATGTAGCTTCCATCTCATGCAGCAGCTAAACAAGTGTCTGTCAGAAATTTACTGTTAATATTTCAGCAGCTGACAGAATTCACCCATTTCCTACGCCGTTCAGTCAGCTGCTGCTGCTGGCCACTGATAAAGGCAAGATGCTGGATTAGATGGACATTTGGTCCAGCACAGTATGTTAGTTCTTACATTTAATCACACTGAGCAGCCATACCGGTATATGCTCTGGGTTGTTCTGGAGATTGGTTCTTCTGGTAAATAAACCAGGCTATAATTCAAGCATGTAATGTTAAAAGCAGGAATTGTAACTTGTGAAGCAGAAATCAAACTGGTTTATGCTTATTGTGTAATGTAACGCAACACTGAAATAAAGACACAATCAAATATTCAAGGGTACAGATTTTCTTTTACATAACCCACCAGACTGCTGAAAAATTCTTCTATAAGCCCCTCACTAATCAGAATTTCAACCCAGGTTGATCCAGGCAGTTAGTCTCTCCTAACAGAGAAAGACCCAGAAAGCTGGAAAGCAGCACTGAACATAAGCCATGGATGTTTGCTGGAAAAACTGCCAAGACCCATTTAAGATTGGCAACAACTTGGCTTTCTCCCAGCTGACCAGAGGAAAGATCTCCTGAACCAATGGATTCAAAGGGAACATGTAGATGAATGTCTGACTTCTCTCCAAGAAAACTCATCTTGCCAAAGTCATCAGGTCCTGTCTGACCCTGGAGCAGTACTGGATGCTCTCCTTTTTAATAAGGAAGCCTAGCTGAAGTACTACTGTCACAGAAAATGCATAACCTCAAGCTGAGGCCCAGGACAAACACTGAACAGCATTCTGCTAGGAAGTACTGCTAATCCTGCTAGAAAGCACTGCCTGAACGATTTGGTGAGTGTCTGCCTTCCCATCACTGTCAGCTTCCTTCTCCTTGACAGATGAGTTTTTGAAGATAGCCAAGCTGAAAGCCATGTAGGATAAACAAGCAGGTCTCAATCTGTAAGAAACACAGTTTTATTTTCTAGAGCCCAAATTACAACAGGTCTGGAAAACAAAGCAAGTGGCTGGTACACACCACCTTTCAGTGCTGCTGTAGGCAGTAAGATGAAGACAGATGTACCCAGTAAGCTTATCATCCTTATCAGGAACAAGCAAGTATCAAGGATTAAAATATATATAAAAAAGCAGAAGCTCTGTGATCACTTTCATGAGACACAGACACTGCCTCAATGACATTATTGCTCAGCTACTCTGGTAAGGAAGCTGACCATGACCTGGTTTACATGAGAAATCTCTTAAGCCACACAAAAAGACAACAAAATAAGAACTTCAGGGTGAGCTACATTTTGTTTTCATTTCACATAAGGGCTAGTATCAGGTTGGTTTGGGGTTCTTTCAGTTTGCTTTGAGAGGGAGGATTGTTATCTAGGCCAGTAAAACATTGAAATTGGTCCAGCAACATAACACCCTCGTCATCCCGAAGATCACTCGTGCAAACTACACCTGCAACAAATAACACAACATTCTATCAATTCAAAGAAATTGGCATTTTTATTTGTAGTTGGGAACTTCACATTTGCTACATGTTTTCTCACTCCATAGGCTGAATGTTTCAGCTTGAACTTGTTGGTAACCCCAGGAGAACCACAAGCAGATTTAATCATAACATGTGTGTGTGTACCGAGTATATTCATGCTTCAGTGCTTCTGTTGATCACCAATGGCGAAACATTTCTCTCTTCTCCATCCCATTAATAAAGCCCATCACTGGTGCTGAATTTGTCTTCCAGATACGTAACTTGCAAAGTTTTCTTCTGAAGTGCCCCAATTCTCACTGAGAGCAAAGTCTAGTACTGAGCAAGGTATAAAGAGCTTCGAGCAATACCAAGAAGCCTCTCAAATCTCACTCATACTTTGCTCACAGTGAAGCACAAATGCTTATCCTCTTGTTCTCCTACTAAGTTCAAGGGGAGTTTCTGCTCTCCCTCTTATCTGCTGATACTTCTTCAACTATTATACAGGAAAATTCAGTTGATTTCAATATATTCCAAAATACAGGCAATGATTTTGATCCGTCTTTTTTTCCCCTCACATGTTATGCTGTATGGAGACAGAGGAAGAACCGGGCAACATTATGGATGCCTCCAGGTTTAGACCCATTTGCCTGCAATTCCAAGCCACTGGTCTTAGTGATGATGCAGGCTGTCCTTTCTGGTGCAACTGAGTTCCCATGTTGGGTTACTTCACATTTCCATGACACATATATACAAAGCAGAACAGCTTCCTTTGGCAACATGGAGAACAAGAATTGAAAGTCTTCTCTCTGAAAAACGCAGTGCCAGCCAACACTCTCTCTTTGGATCTCAGGACTTTCATACCAAGGCAATATACCTGAGAATTATTTTAGAACTCATCCACACTCAGTATTTTAGAATCATTTCATTAAGCAGTGATGTAAGCAGGGCTAACTGCATGTGAACAGGAGAAGCATGCCAGTCACTAAATTGTTAACACCAGAGGATACTTCACAAAGTTTCATTACACCCATCTATAAATCAAGAGACCACCAAAACCAGAAGTCTGCATCACAGAAATCACACAGTTGTTACTGAAGTTGCCTTGTATTTGGCCTTGAAGCTGTCTCCACAGTTACAGAGTTGAGATGTTACAGCATAAAAGCACTTCAGTAAGAGACTGCACTAAACCAGCTTACTGTGGAAAGTCAACCGAGGCTTATGCAGAACCAGAGTCTCAAAACAGAAACTCTTATGAGACATTAGGGGGGCATATGCCAAAATTCCTGAGCTCTGAAATACTCTAAGACACCAGCAGACACCTCAAGCAGTGCCATTAAGGGCTGGAACTGGAGATACTGGAGACCAAGAGACACGCATTTAAAACATCATGATTCAACATCCCACCAGAACCCAAAGCCTGATGCTATGGGTAGTCACAGAATCAACCACATGGAGTTCTAAGCAGACTCACACTTTTAAGTGAGTTGTTTACAGCAGACAGCAAGGAGAAAGGGAGCTATACCTTTCATGTTTGCACTGGAATAATACTGTCCTTATTAAGCAGCACCAAAAGAGTTAGTGGGAGCAATGCTGGATCCAGCCAACTGGGATAGATGCAGAAATTTGGGTATTGCTGACTCTGCTGATTTTCCACTCAGAAAAGGTGTTTGTCCAAATTAACAGAACAAGATACCTGTCTCTGAACAGTAATCACTTGGGAGACTTGAAGCATTCTGCCCCCATAAGCTGTACACAGAATAGTTGTAACATATGGTTAAGACTTCAGCACTGACACTAATTACTCAGTGTTCAGTGTGCTGCACATCAAAACACAGCCAGTTGTGTGGAATGGTAAGTCCTTTGTACCAGACTCGGAAAGTACTATGTAGAAACAGTGATACTAAGCAGTAAAGCTACAGGAATCTCACTCACATACCGGTCATAGACCAAGTACATTCTGGGGATGTTTCAGGTTTGTAAATGTAAGCACAACCTTAACTTTGACCCTTTGGAGACATTTAGGATGTGTGCCCATGTAACATGATTATGATGTAAAAACATAATCATGCCTACATGGTAACATACAATTTCTTGTATCAAACGCAGTATAATGCAAGGGAGCTAGAAAGGTGGACAAACATTTTCAACAGCCACAACCATCATTACCATCTTTTTTCTATGTTTTTTCAGGTTGTGCAGAACCTAAGTAAGGACTGTTTCTTGGCACCAGTGCTTACCCATGCAACTCAGACCTCAGTGGATTTCAAATTCACCTTCATTAATCATTATCTCCCCTGAGCATCAGGTGGTCTCCCATCCCCGTTGAACCTCCACTTTTCTCCTAAGCCAAGATAACCTAATATAAAAAAAAATATATATACCACACTTCAGAAAACAAAGTACCCTATTTATTTTGTACAACCAGTTTTACAGGAATCTCAGCTCCTTTGGGGCAAGCTCCACTTACTTGTACACCACTCATACTTAATCAGTAAATCATTTTTAGGCTTGTTTTTGTTTACAAGGTAGCAACATTCTGGACTTGAAGGAAGCAAGCAGTTCACTGGATTAAACACACAAGTGAGAGCCTTTGTTCCTAACTTAAAGTCCTCAATAAATCTACTGCAATGCAGAATAAATCAATTTCTCTCTTCCTCAGTTTCTAATCCAGAACATGGGAATATCACTACTTACCAGAGTGACCTGTTATCTTTGAAGTGGAGCAGATTCTCAAGTAACAACAGGCACACCTATACTCAAGTGAATAAACTATGCTGATTCACAACAGCAGATTGCCTGGGCCAAATTCCATGCAGTATTAACAAGTCAACAGGAAGCACTCCAAAATTAATACACTGATGTGCTCTGATCTTCCTTCCCCTACATTCCAGTCAGCTGGCACTCTCACTGTTCCCTGTAAACATATAGCCACAGGTATCAACCTCAAATTCTGCCTTGCCTTCCCCTTTTATTACATTCGCCCTCCTTACTCCTTGAAAGGGCTTTATTTCCTTCTCAAAAGCACTCAAATGGGAACTGTAGCATCTGGAGAATGGTATTTGTAGCTGGGGTAGTCACACTCCGTGTGGGAGTACTGATGGTAGTCACTAATCTGAAAGGATGAATTCAAGTAACCATACACTTAACAGAAGGTCCTTTATTCTCAAAACCATGATTATTCAATGTAAGTGAGATTTACATGCTATATCACACAAGCACAACACTGAATCACTGTGCCAACCTAACATGGAATCACATACACATAAATTCAGTGTTTAATGGAAGAAAAGCTAAGGGCAAGCCTGCTGTGCAATGAAAGCAGACTTCCAAAGTAGCTACAAGCTCTTCTCCTTACATTGTCCTTACATATTCCTCTCCTTGCTCTTCCAAGGATCTAAAATGCCTTTGAGAAAAATCCCAGCTCCTTTCAATTTAAGACTCTGGTTACTACACAGTGGGGTGGGGGGGGCAGAGGGAGGGGGACACGACATGAGGAAAGCCATATGAGGAAACATACATGAAAGTTTATTGTGTGATTTTAAGTCTCTACTAATACAACTTCTGATCCCTAAGAAGCCCATATGAGCCTTACTGCTTACTGGACTACCAAAGACATGAAAAGCAACGTAGAGAAAACAAAAATCTAATAGCACAGTGGAGGTTTCACAGCTGAAGGCTTAAAATGTATCCTGCATAAGTGGGGAAGTGGCATTTTTGCCGTGGAAAAATGTGGAATATGGAAAAAAATACGCAGATAGTATTTATCACATTTCCCATATTATGCAAGAGTTTGAAGAGGCTGCAGGAGTCTCTGACAGACCCGAAAGGAAAATACAGGCACATCTAATACATAGTACTGCTTGCATGCACGCAAACAGATACTTGTCCCCTTCCTTAGTTTAAGTTTTCAAAAACCTTACAGTAAGACAGCTTATATGCATGATCACCCATTATATTAACAATATATTTCACACAAGGAAAAATCAGCATTTCTGGACAAAAACCAATCATGGGCAGAGAAGTGTAAGATTAAGTTAGAAACAGGAAACCAGAAAGAAGGTCCCAAGTTTTGAGGAATCACACACATTTATCTTGCATCAGGAAGAAGCACAGCTAAGATCTACATTTTCACTCATGCAACTTCATAGCAATGACAATGTCAGTGCAAAACAACAACCTGAGGTAGTGGCATTCACACAGTCAAAGAGCTGTGCTGAACTAATCAACTCCGCAGCTGAGAAGATACTGCACAGCAAGGCACTAACCTGGAGCATGCATTTAACAGGCCAACAACATCAAGTTTTGACTGACTGCAAAAACTGCAGTGTTTCATTAAGTTAAACGCTGCACAGTCTTATTAGAGTTCTGCATCAACAGCCAGGCATCCAAATGTAATTCCTGCAAGAAGGAAGGTGGGAGAAGACACTGCGAGTTTTAAGCCAAGAAGAAATTGCCATACAGGAACGAGAACTACACGAACAGGGGGATTTCCATATTTACTTGAGAGTATGAAATTCAAAGGAAAAGTGAAATATGCCAAAATGCAGGTGGAAAATGGAAGCAAGTCTGAAAAAAGTTTCATTATAACAAATACACACTGATTTCAGCAGCATTCTCAGAGAATGCAATATAAGAGGTATGGTGGGATTACTCCATGGGAGAGGAACTACAGTTGACTCAAGGACAGCTATGTGGTGTTCAGAAACAGCACAAACCTTGCTAGTGCTTCCCCATTTATTCCTGACCAGAATGTACTCTCTGAAAGGGTAATAAGGGAAGCTCAGGTAGCCACATCCTTTCCATTTGGGGTCGCTGACAAGAGCATCCTTAATACTGCAAATACATGCTACACACAACAATAGATTTACATGATAAAGATACTTAGAGACAATTCCTGCAAGCTAAGCAGCAGTGTAACAGTAAGGTATCTGGAGCTCCAGCTAGATGCAAATTAGCTAAAAGCTTTGTTATTAGTAATATAGGCCATTGCAGCCCTTTCATAAAGTTAAGGAAAAGATTGGAGGGGGGGAAACTTGTTTTTATTGGGATTTTGGTTTTTAACCCATCACAAGTTAGGTCATTCAAGTTTCAGACTGAACATCTCAACTGGCGCAGTTTGGTCACACGGGCAAGAAGGAAAAGACAGAGAGAGTATTCCTTGGATACATCAAGGACTAATTTCTGGTTTTCCTATAAAATTTTGTTCTGTTAAATTAAGCAAAAGCCCTGCATAAATAGACTCCAAGTTCTTACAAAGCACTACAAGAGTTCAATATTACACACTTCTTCAGGGAGCAGCAAAGACACAAGGAGACAAAGTACGCGGTGTGAGATCCCCCAAGGGCCAGCAGCAGCATCTGAAACAGACACTAGATTCTTCAGACTTTGTCAAGTGTTTCAGCCCCACAAAATCCATTTAAAACTACCTTTTTTGGGGAAAACAATGAAATCCTGGTACTCTCGATTCAACTGGGAAGCTTCCCATCGACTCGAGAAGGGCCAGGATTTCCTCCCATATCAGGCCACATTTGCTCTTACGAGATAAGAAGAACTTACAGAAGAGTTTTTCTTTACAACTATGCATCAAACCCTTTTGTACATCTCTCTTGCCCACATTGCTTATCTAGAATACCCTGATACAGCAGCGTTACAAAGGGCACTGTCGCAGGCTCTCTACAGAGGGTAAAACGTCCTTGGAGGACAAGATACATCATCTTTCCACTACGTACAGATTTATCTCAGTTTCTTCTCCTGCCTGTTGTGTAGGCCCAATCAGCCAATGAAAGGGAACTTCATCCTTACACTACAACAGTGACAGCCTTTCTAATCACATCAATACACTAATAGTAACTATTTCAACTAACCGTGTGTCCTGTCAGCAATTTGCTCCACATGGGCTGTGATGGGGCAAGGAACACTTAAAGAAAACTGTATTACTATCTGTTTACAAACTGTTACAGCGTATGTAAGGTTTTAGATGAATCTCTGTATAGATTTACCTTTCTGTAACAGTTTTAAACAGAAATGTCAGCAAGGTACACAGTGTACAATGCATCAATGCTGACAAAATATATTCCCTACCTCAAAGAAGCTAAAACCATCTAAATACCTGTCATATTTGTAATCTGTGAAGGAGAAAGCAACTTTTTGCTTGGTTTATTTTGGGGGGTGGGGTGGGGTGTGTTTGGCACAACTATGAAGCAAATATGAATTTTAAATTTATACTGAGTGGAATTTCCAGACACTTACTACAAGAATTTTGCTAAACAGAAATAGATATGAGCTAATTATGGTGAATACAAAGAAGCTACTCCCCAACATTAAAAGTTCAGAGGTCTTAATCATACTACTATTTATATAGGTTCCGATTTTAGGCATTCAGATATTCCAACTTCTGCAGGACTTAAAAGTAAAACACACATGACTTTTTCCAAGACTAGAGCTCTAATTAATTTCCCCCGAAACATCAAACAGGTTTACTTCATCCTGTTTGGCACTTAAATATAAACCTTTTTTTATGATTCTCCCACACAAACTGAAGAACAAAGAAATTGACTTGGATCAGTTAAAGTTAGTTTTTAAGCAAGCAAGCACTTAAGATAACTGCTGTATCCAAAACGTGGCACACACACAAGACTACAGCACACACCAAACTTGCTACTAGGCTAACAACTGAAATCAAATTAACATCCAGGTTAACTTGAGCAAATCCCACTGAACTCTGTTAGTTAACACCTTGCATGAAAACACACAGTTCCTCATACAACACAGTTCCTAATGGATACGAAAAAAAATAAGCATTCTGAAAATTACTAGTCCCTTACCCCTACTCCAGGAACACTTCACCTTCAATGTGAGTTCAAGCACAGTGGTCAGGGCTGAAACACACAGGCCAAAATCCACCAGATGTGCTGAAACATGCAGGCCAAAACCCACCAGATGTGCTCTGCGGGTGGCTGCAGCTGCCAACACCCAAGTTTGAGACCCTGCATCTCCCTGGTGACCAGTGATGGTGTCACTAATGCCCACAGGAGCCTCCCCAGTTCTGTTGCGCACAGCAACGTCATCATCATTCGACCCCAAGAAACAGAGCTGAGAGGGTGGGAGATAAAGAGCCATCCAAATCCCCTTTTGCTCTGACAGAAACCCCCTGTAATGGTTGGGCAGCAGTTTGAAGGGTGAACATGGCAACCATATTGCCTCCTCCTGCTGAAGGAGAACACTGCCTTGAAAGATTAAAAAGCTTCAGAATATCAAACAGGATACTTACAATCACAGCTGAAGCCAGGTGTGAGTGCAGTTATTCATACACCATTTGTACAAAACCATGCAGGCAGTTGGAAAACTTCCTTCATTGACCGCTTTTCTCAAACTGTCTAAAACTTGTAGACAAAAACACATGCTGTTGCACAGTGATAACAGCACAGGTTTAAGCTGACCAACTAAGCACTGCAAAAGATATCAGCAACTCAGCTTCTACAGTATAACAACATCTTCCACTTGTCACCCTGAATCTCCAACTTCTGCTCAGGAAAACTACAGCTCCCAGGATGCATTAGTACATAGCAATCCAGGCAGGCTACTCAGATAAAAACACAGCACTGCATACTGGGACCTGTAGTTTCCAGGAGCCACATTCTTATCGAAGATGAGACCAGATGTAAGCCATATTGCACACTTCCACGGGCCAGCAAACAGCACGTGCATACCGTACAGGGAGACTGCTGCTAGTAGCCATCAGGTACAGCTGGATCAATACCCAGTCTCATACGTCGAACTTAAGAGGACAAAGACTTCAGTAAAAATAAACATCAGCTAACCAGTAATTCCCAAAGCACCATCAGCAGTTTAGCTACTTTCAAACATGCAGAATGGGCCAGGTTTTTTAACATCTTTATGCTAAAGTGCAGTAAGAATCTCCCCTGCCCAAGACTGCTCCATTTATTAACATTAAAGAGTGCTCTTCTGAATATCAATAGAAAAGTATGTTTGGTATGGGGCATATTCATCCTGTCCAGGATTTAGTAATCTGAAAACAAAATACTCTCTTCCTCCATTTCTACAATGTGCTGAAGCAGGAGCTTGCCTCTCTTCCAAAAAGAAGCAGAGCTTAGCTGAAAATTAAATAGCTGTATCTCAGCGTAGGCCTCAGAGAGGAATACGCTGTACTTCAGTAAAGGGAAGGGCAGCTCCCCCTACCAGTCTGTTCTAAGAAGGTTTTAATCGAGGAAGGAAACAACCAGGGATCAAAATGAGTAAGTCCTCCTTTCTTTCCCCTCCTTTTTCCCCTGAGCTCTGGATTATTATTATTAAAAAGAGTAATACGCATATATAATTCCATCTAAGCCCTTATGTGTTTCACTAGTCCCTGTTGAACAAACAGGGTTTCCAAGCTAGCAGGCAGCACTGCAAAAGAAAAAGGACCAAGATTCTGACCCAAGAGAAAGGCACCGTCCCGCTGCAACAAAGACACAAACAGTGATGCTCCAGTCACCCGAAAGTCATCCTGATGCACTTCCCTACTGAGGCAAGAGGCCGCAGGAGCATCTAAAGGTTTTGTCAATACAGCAATACTGTCCATAGGCCAAAGACAGCTGTTGCCATAGTTACTATCAGCCAGCTTATCAGAAAATAATTATTGCGATTACTTAGAAGTTTTGTTAAAACAATTTAAAGCTTCAATAGGATACCACTTGATCTCTCAAATTAACTGTTTGCAACTATGCAGCTTTCGGGATCCACACAGTTAACAATGCTTGGATCTGCAGGGTTGGAGGGGAGCAAGGGAAGCAATCAATGCTCCTTCTCCTTTTCGCACTGACAGCTTGTATTTCACAGGCAGGAACAACGAAACCAAACCGACCATAAGCTGTGTTGGAGTTCTCTTTCACAGGCCTGGAGACCAAGTCCAAGCACAGGCCATGTCAGAGCCACAGGCTCCAATCTGCCCTCGCTTGCTTTAAGCATTCACATATCTACGCTCCCATTCCACAAACACACAGGCTACAAACACATTCCTAATCACAGATGCAATGGTAGAGCCCCTCAGTGAAGAGGCACACACTCAATTTGTGTAGCAAGTGAACTTGGTAACATTCCCTTTTGTCCTACAGGCACAGCACTGTCAGGTGGAAGGGCAGATCTGTAGAACACACGATTTAAGAGATCCGACATTAAAAAAAGCACAGAACTGCATGAACACGGCCTATAACAGAGCTCACATTAGACACAGCCTCACTCCTTACGTACTATCTATGAACACATTCCACTAGTAACAACAAACACTAGGTTAGGGTTGGGGGGAAAACAGTTCTGTGGGGGGGGTGTATGTTTTCTGGTGTGGGTTTTTTAAAGCACGCTTTGAGCGTACAATCTCTGATCAAAGAGTGAGTGTTTGCAACGACAGCAAACGTGAAATCTCAGGTAAGAGGGAACAAATGAGAGGTCAAACCATCTCGGCAAAGAGCTTTCAAGGCACAGGGTGCTTGCTAATTCCAGCTGAGCTATTACGATGATGCAAAACCAGAAAATAAATGCTGCAGAGAAGCCAACATCAGGTAGCACATTCCTTCCTCAAAAGCCGGGGATGATCAAAGTATTAAAACAAAAGATACTGTGGTAAATTGGGGCTTTGTTAGGGCAGCAGGCATGGCAATGCTCTAGGACCGAAGGGACCTTTCAGAACTTTCTACAGCTTTAAGAATCATTTTAAGGGCAGGGGATTCTGTCAAGTCTGGTGGTCACACAGCGCACCTTTCCTCAGTGCTAAGCACATTTTAAAAACTCTCTTGATCTTTGTACATTTTCTAGCCATTCTATATCTACATTTGCCATTTTGCTTTTGTGAGGTTTTGACATAACAAAAGCAGACTCAAACTTAAAATCACACTTAACCAATTTTAATCTGGTGAGGAACTTGGTAAGGTGCAGGAGCCAAAATTTATTTAAAACTTAATAAAGAAACACAGGGTTGGCTTGGTTTTGGTTTTTTTTTTAATGAGATTGTATTTGCAGTAAGAAAAAAGGAAAAAAAGAAAGTTCCCGCCCCCCTCAATCCCCAAATGTAAATAAACTTTTTTTGCCTGTGTAATGCATATCCTGCCACTGGCACAAGCCAGACACCGGCTTTGTGCTATACTGAACATGAAATATTAATGTAAGATACCTATAAAAACTATCCTTCAGTTTACCCTCTATTTACAAGGTATGGAAGTAAATATCTTGCCCCGTGCGTTGGGTAGACATCTGAAAACACTCCTGTACACTGCCCCACCTTCCCAGTGTATGGTTTGTTCCTAAAAAACCTTTGTGCAGTTCAAATACATCAGAAACAGGATGTGAGCTGCGTTCTGGCACACAGTAATTGAACAAGGGCAATTCACAAATGTAGAGGAGCTAGGCCTTTTGTGGAGTCTTACACTTCTAGTATACAGCTACACATGTGACTGCACAGTTGTGAGCATAAAGGGTGAAGGGGACAGTGAAGAAATACTATTAGAAGCTTAATAATAGGTTTTTAGCACTGCCCCTTTTACACAAGGAGCCTCTCCTGAAGGCTGGGCTGCTTTACAGCTCACATCACACTGTGATGGCGCTCTGAAAAGCAAAGCCCTGTTGCACCATGAAGGTCTTTCTGGAAGATTTTCAACAAGCAAAACCCAACAAACAACAAACCTGAAACAATAACGAAAAGGTTAAGTCACCAACATGTGTTTCTCACATGACGTTCATCTTGAGTTTCTGGTACCTGTGCAAAATGCCCGTAACATAGGAAGTAAGATCAGTCCATCAAGGTTCCTACCAACTGGTGTTGAAATGAAAGAGAAATCTCCATTAGAAACAAATTCCAGTACTATCAATTCACTTAACTGAATAAAGTTCTTCATGGCTCTGACACTAAGTAGATAGGAACTGAACAGCTACGTGTTTGTATGCAACCACGACCATTATAAACAAACTGCATGAACAACCCCAGTGATAGCCAGGCTCGCTATTAAAGTATCCCAACTGCACACAGAATTTAACAAATTTTTTAGGAGCCATTAAAACACTTCTATTTTTAAAAAAAAATAACAAAAAACCAAGAAAATTATCTCCTTCATGCAGATCCAGCCCAAAGACTTGTTATCTCTTTTTAATTCTAATTTCTACAGTGAAGTTTAAGAGATGCACACATAAAACTTCATCTCTAAAAAAGAAAAGTAAAGTTTTAACAACAACTATTTAGGCCCAATACTTGAAACACAGCTGAAGCTGAATGGCCTAGGGCAAAGAGAGATCTTTACAAAACCTAAACTGAAAGTAGTGATCTTACTGTTGAAGCAGAAAAACACAACAGTATTTTTCTCTGAGCAGCCTAAGTTTCAGTTTCCAACTTTTGCTTTAAGTTCTTTTGAAGGGAAAGTTTTGTATTTTTATTCCCTAATGGAAGAAAAACATTTTCAAATGCCTTCTTCGGCCTCACAACAAGCCCAGTTCTGGACACACACAGGGAAGAGCAAAGATTAAAAGCTTCCAGGTAGAAATCTTATGATGACTAACAGTAAAATAATTATTAATAACAAAACATTCCTTAACAGGACATTTTGAGTTACACAGCACATCAGCTTTGTCAGGTAACTGAAAAAGAATCGCTAGAAATCACTAAATGGGG